>NW_027361796.1:19322500-19480000 GCF_039654945.1 Dendrobates tinctorius
CCACATAGAGCCTATGACTGTGCTATTAGGTTAAAACCCGGGGCCAAATTACCTAAGGCCAGGATGTTTAATATTTCTGGTCCTGAGAGACAAGCTCTGAAAGACTACATCGCGGAGAGTCTGAGCAAAGGTTACATCCGGCCTTCGTCCTCGCCTGTAGCCGCGGGGTTTTTCTTCATTAAGAAGAAAGATGGGGGGTTACGCCCGTGTCTGGATTTCCGAGAGTTAAACCAGATTACTATCCGTGATCCCTACCCAATGCCGTTGATCCCGGATTTGTTCAACCAGGTAGCGGGGGCAAAATGGTTTTCCAAGCTGGACCTCAGGGGGGCGTATAACCTCATAAGGGTCCGTCAGGGGGATGAGTGGAAGACGGCGTTTAACACTCCTGAGGGTCATTTTGAGAGTCTGGTTATGCCGTTTGGGTTGACCACCGCGCCTGCCGTTTTCCAACATTTTATTAATGATGTCTTTGCTCATGTCCTGGGGAGATTTGTGATTGTATACCTGGATGATATCCTCATTTATTCTAGCGATCGGGACACTCATTTGCAGCATGTTAGGCAGGTGTTACAGTTGCTCCGGGAGAACCAGCTCTATGCTAAGCTGGAAAAATGTTTATTTTTTGTCCAGGAGTTGCCCTTTTTGGGATATATTGTGTCCGCAGCTGGTTTTAAAATGGACACCGCTAAGGTGCAAGCGGTGTTGCAATGGGAGAGGCCGGAGAGTCTGAAAGCACTCCAGCGGTTCCTTGGGTTTGCGAATTATTATAGGAAATTTATAAAACACTTTTCGACTGTCGCCAAACCACTCACGGACATGACAAAAAAGGGTGCCGATCTGGCGAACTGGCCTGAGGTGGCTATACGTGCATTTGAGCGTCTGAAGAATAGTTTTGCTTCAGCCCCCATTCTGGTGCAACCAGACGTGTCTAAACCTTTTGTGGTAGAGGTTGATGCGTCGGAGGTGGGAGTGGGGGCAGTACTGTCTCAAGGCTCGTCCTTGAGCGAGATGCATCCATGCGCCTACTTCTCCAAGAAGTTGTCGCCGGCCGAACGGAATTATGATATCGGCAACAGGGAGTTGTTGGCCATCAAACTGGCTTTTGAGGAATGGCGACACTTCTTGGAGGAGGCGGCTCACCAGGTCACAGTTATCACCGACCATAAGAATCTGCTCTACCTGGAGTCGGCCAAGCGTCTGTCTCCTAGGCAGGCTCGCTGGGCATTGTTTTTTACTCGTTTCAATTTTCTTGTGACGTACCGTCCCGGGGCTAAAAACACCAAGGCGGATGCTTTGTCTAGGTGTTTTCCGGGGGGAGAACCTCGGGAAGAGCCGGTACCCATCCTCCAGAAAGGGGTAGTGGTCTCGGCTCTCACGACTGAGGTAGAGGCGGAGATTGCCGAGGCCCAAGAGGAGGTACCACCAGGACTTCCCGCCAACAAATCATTTGTACCCCTGCATCTTCGGCCTAAGGTGTTGAAGGAACACCACGATTCGGTACTGGCTGGTCACCCAGGGGTGAAGGGCACCTTAGAGCTGGTATCGCGTCGTTTCTGGTGGCCCAAAATCCGGCAGGACGTGGTCTCGTACGTGGCAGCTTGCATCACGTGCGCTAGGGCTAAGTCACCCCGAACCCGTCCTGCTGGCACGCTACAGCCTCTGGGGGTACCCAATAGGCCATGGACAGAAATCTCCATGGATTTTATCACTGACTTGCCAGCCTCGGCAGGGAACACGGTCATCCTGGTGGTGGTTGACCGTTTTTCAAAGATGGCGCATTTTGTGGCGTTGTCCTCTTTGCCCAATGCTAAGACGTTGGCTCAGGTATTTGTGAAGGAGGTGGTCAGACTCCACGGAGTACCGTCTGACATAGTATCTGATAGGGGTACGCAATTTGTGGCGAGGTTTTGGAAAGCTTTTTGCTCAAGGTTGGGGATCAAGTTGTCACATTCATCGGCGTTTCATCCACAGTCTAATGGACAAACTGAGCGCATGAACCAAAATCTAGAACAGTATTTACGATGCTTTGTGTCCGACAACCAGGAGGAGTGGTCTACTTTCCTTCCTCTGGCCGAATTCGCATTAAATAATCACCGCCAAGAGTCATCAGGAGAGTCTCCATTCTTTTGTGTGTACGGTCAACATCCTCAGTTTTGTACCTTACGTCAGGGTGACTCCGGGGGTGTCCCGGAGGAGGATCAGCTAGGAGCCCAATTGTCATCAGTCTGGAGGCGGGTGAAACAGCGTTTGTTGAGCATGAGTGCCAGGTACAAACGGGTGGCTGACAGTAGACGCGTGCCAGGTCCGGACCTGTGTGTGGGTGAATGGGTGTGGTTAGCTACGAAGAACATAAAACTCAAAATCCCTTCTTTAAAACTGGGTCCAAGGTTTATTGGGCCTTTTAGGATTTCTGCCATCATTAACCCAGTAGCTTATCGGTTGGAACTTCCCGCGGTGTACAAGATACACAACGTGTTTCACAGGGCTTTATTGAAAAAGGTGGTAGGCTTGGTGGACACGACGCCGATGCCACCTCCAGTCATGGTGGATGGCGAGTTAGAGTTCGAGGTCGCCAAGGTAGTGGACTCTCGAGTAGTACGCCGTACTCTTCAGTATTTGGTGCACTGGCGGGGGTATGGTCCAGAGGAGAGGTCTTGGGTTCCAGCCTCAGACATACATGCGGATCGGCTGGTCAGTTCTTTTCACCGTCGTCATCCGGACAAGCCGGGTCCTATGAGTCTTGAGGGCCCTGGGGTCCCTCGTAGAAGACGGGGTACTGTCATGTCGGACGCTGTTCACACCACAGCATCCGGCAGGCAGAGGTAGTTCCACCTCCAGCCACTATAGCCTCAGTGGCGCCGGCCTGATCTTCAGGCTCTCGGGGGTTAATCCTGCTGGAGACCAGGTTGGATGGTTAGTCACGCCCACGGTCTTTAAATAGTCATGCTGGCCTATGGGCGTCGCCGATTATAGCTTGTGTTTCATACCAAGTGGTTCCGGTCTGGAGTGGAGGTGTTCAAGAGAGAGAGATTCATATCTGGTGTTGTATGATCCGTCGTTATCCTTTCTCCTTCCCATATTTGTGTTTAGTTGTGCCCTGTTCACATTACTGTTTATTCCTGTGTGTGTGCGGCGCAGTGCAGTTTAAGTTCTCCCTGTCTGTCATTATTTGTGTGGGAGCTTTGGTGGTGACTTCTCACTGGGTGGAGGGTGGAGGGTTAAGTGCAGGGCTGAGCAGGAGATAAGGAAAGGTCGGAGGCTCAGGCATTTGCACCTTCAGCAAAAACCCTGGGTTGAGGGTCAGACAGGGTTTCCCCTAGTAAAGGGACACCACAGGGGCCCCGGGTATTTCAGCCTTAGTTGAACTAAGCCCCCGTGACAGGTGTGTTGGGGTAAGCGTTGGAGTTAGAATTGGGGGTTTTCCACTGTTCAGTACAAAAATGGAAGGATCCAGCGATGTCGGGTGACGGTTAAAAACCAATATTTATTGTGAAAATGGCATTAAAATATTCTCAGGTACATAATGTCTGGCAGCACTGCATGGAAAGACAGATCTACACGTTTCGACATGAGGTCTTTATCAAGATCTTTCCACTGTTCAGGCACATCAGGGGCTCTCCAAACGCGACATGGTGTCTGATCTCAAGTCAAACGGTGCTCCTTCCCTTCCAAGCTCTGCCATGCGCCCAAACAAATGAGAAACTGGGTCTGAGCAGAAAAAGTAAATTAATGTGCATGCAAAATGTAATTGCATATGAACACATGACCTTTACACAGAGAAAACCAAAACACAAAACAACAAAACAGGATATTTGTTTTGTGTTTTGGTTTTCTCATGCGCCCAAACAGTAGTTTACCCCAACATATGGGATATCGGCGTACTCAGGAAAAATTGCACAACTTTTTGAGTCCACTTTCACCTGTTACCCTTGGAAAAATAAAGAATTGGGGGAAAAAATATCAATTTTGTGGCAAAAAATGATTTTTTTTATTGTTATGACTCTACGTTATAAACTTCTTTGAAGCACTTGGGGGTTCAAAGTGCTCACCACACATCTAGATAAGTTCCTTGGGGGCTCTAGTTTCCAAAATGGGGTCACTTGGGGGTTTCCACTGTTTAGGCACATCAGGAGCTCTCCAAATGCGACATGACACCTGCAGACCATTCCATCAAAGTCTGCATTCCAAAACATCACTACTTCCCTTCCGAGCCCCGACATGTGCCCATACAGTAGTTTTCTCTCACATATGGGGCATCAGCGTACTCAGGACACATCTAGATAAGTTCCTTTGGGGGTCTAGTTTCCAAAATGGGGTTACTTGTGAGGGGGTTTCCACTGTATATGCACATCAGGGGTTCTCCAAAACGCAACATGGCGTCCGATCTCAATTCTAACCAATTTTGCATTGAAAAAGTCAAATGGTGCTCCTTCCCTTCTGAGCTCTGCCATGTGTCCAAACATTGGTTTACCTCCACATATGGGGTATTAGCGTACTCAGGATACATTGCACAATAACTTTTAGGGTCCTATTTCCCTTGGAAAAATAAAAATTGGGGGTGAAAAGATCATTTTTGTGGAAAAAATATTATTTTTTAATTGTACAGCTGTACGTTAGAAACTTCTGTGAAGCCCTTGGGGGTTCAAAGTTCTCACCATATCTAGATAAGTTCCTTGGGGGGGGTCTAGTTTCCAAAATGGGGTCACTTGTGGGGGGTTTCCACTGCTTAGGCACATGAGGGGCTCTCCAAACGTGACATGGCGTCCGATCTGAATTCCAGCCAATTTTGCATTGAAAAATTCAAACGGCGCTCCTTCCCTTCTGAGCTCTGCCATGCGCCGAAACAGTGGTTCCCCCCACATATCAGGTATCAGCGAACTCAGGACAAATTGCACAATAACTTTTGCATCCAATTTCTCCTGTTACCCTTGGTAAAATAAAAAAAATTTGACCTGAATTAATTTTTTTGTGAAAAATAGTTAAATGTTCACATTCAAAAAATTTCTGTGATGCACCTGAAGGTTTAATAAACTTCTTCAATATGGTTGTGAGCACCTTGAGGGGTGAAGTTTTTAGAATGGAACTTTTGGGTATTTTCTATCATATAGACCCCTCAAAGTGACTTCAAATGTGATTTGATCTGTAAAAATAAAATGGTGCTGCAAAAATGAGAAATCGCTGGTCAGCTTTTAACCCTTATAACTTCCTAACAAAAAAAAATGTTGGTTCCAAAATTGTGCTGATGTAAAGTAAACATATGGGAAATGTTATTTATTAAGTTTTTTGTGTGCCATATCTCTGTGATTTAAGGGCATAAAAATTCAAATTTGGAAAATTGCGAAATTTTCGCCAAATTTCCGTTTTTTTCACAAATAAACGTGAGTAATATCAATGAAATTTTACCACTAACGTGAAGCACAATATGTCACGAGAAAACAATGATAAGTTCCTTAGCGAGTATAGTTTCCAAAATGGGGTCACTTGTAGGGGGTTTCCACTGTTTAGGTACAATCAGGGGCTCTCCAAATGCGACATGGCGTCCGATCTCAATTCCAGTGAATTTTGCGTTGAAAAAGTCAAACGGCGCTCTTTCCCTTCCGAGCTCTGCCATGCGCCGAAACAGTGGTTCCCCTCACATATCAATCACCTTTCCAAGCGATGCTTCAAATCACTTGGAAAGCACAAGCATTCTGCAAGCTAAAAACGCTTGCAAAATGCTCGTTTTATCCGCGGCAGGGACTTGCCGCAGCATTTCTGCAATGTGGGCACTTAGCCTAAGGGTATGTGCTCACGTTGCGGATTTGCCTTTGTAAAATTCTGCGCGGATTCTGCCTCTCTTGGCAGAAAACGCTGTTGAAAATCAATGCGGTTTTGATGCGCATTTTCATGCGGATTTGCAAGCTAAATAAAGATATACATTATTATTTAACAAAAAAAGAATTGTGATTTCATTTCCTTGTCCAACCTCTTCTTTTACATTCTCCATCAAAGACCATAATAACATTGCATACTATGTTCATATATAATGTTTACACACACAAAACAAATATAAGTGAATATAATCTACTATATAATCGTCTAATTCTGTCTGTCTGTAATGGAAAAAAAACATATCCTGGGAGATCAATGATATGATTTTTTCTGGATAGGAATATTAATGTTTGTTTTGGATGGTGATTACATAAACTGCTATTCTTAGTGTATTATTAATGATACTTAGGTACAGGTTTATATGAAATAACACTTTGGATATGCGTATGGCTTAGAACCTTCATTGTTATTGTCTGCTGTTTTTTTTCCCCTTTTGTGGTATGTTATCAGGAAACTATGAATATTTAGCCAATTTTAAATGCCTTTATTTTGTTTAATAAAGTTACATGTTTTTAATATAATTGTGGTTAGCGTCATTTTGGATAGGAGTAATATTCATGCGAATTGGCCATATTCTAGAATACCCGATGCGTTCGAATCGTGCCACCATCTAGTGTATATATATGTATATATTGTAAGGTAGCGCTTGTTATTCAGGTAGGGGATACTCGCTAGGCAGCCGATAAATCACGTCCAGCACAGGTTTCTTAACATAACTCAGTCCATTCAGTTTATTATGCAGCATAAACCAAAACAGCAACAGAAAGTTTATATCAGATGAGCATAGCGTCCATGACAGAGCTCTGCTCTGTTAACCCCATGCTCACACAGGCTTTGTTATCTCCGGTACACAGGCTCTCTAGCCTCACAGTTATATCCCCGTCAGGGTTACCTCATGGTTGCTTCTCAGTACAGATGTTCATTCCACCTCCTGGGAACTCTCAGACACATGCAGCCATGATACACTCGTGCACTCAGGAAGACAGACACATCTCCCTGCACGAGACCTTCCATACGGACCAATCGGGTCCAAGCATTCACTCATGTGACCTATCCTGGCCATCTTATATGGTCCGTAGCCACGCCCACCGGATCACATGGCTATGACCTCATCACAGGTACTACAAGCAATCACACACATAATTATGGCATTCTAGACACCCGCCCCTAGGTGGGTTTGTAGGTGATTGGTGAGACGGGTGGGTTCAATCACCTGAATGCTTCTCTCTAACACATTGGCACGAAAGATCAGCTCTGCTGATCAGCACATAATCAAGCCTTCATCCCAAGGCCACCCACCTTGGGATACATAACGATCCTTTAGCACCCTGCTCCTGTTACCACTCTGGACATGGCTATCCGTCCGTCCTGGGACATCCACACAGCGCCCCCTAGCGGGCACAGTGGTCACTACACCACAATGTTATATGCATATACATATATAAATATATATATGCAGTATATATGTATGTGTCAGCCAGATACCCTCATTAACCCCTCTCGCACATTAGATGTACTATGCCGTCCATGTGCCCTGGGCGAATTTGACCACGGACAGGATAGTACGTCACAGCGACAGTTTAATTAAACACAGCTGGATTACAATGAAGAAATAGAACCATCTCAAGGAGGATCACAAGGAAATAGAGAGTATGTGACTTAACCCCTTTCCTACATATGATGTACTATCCCGTCCAGTATGACCATGGACGGGATAGTACGTCATACCGATCAGCCGCGCTCACTGGGGGGAGTGTGGCTGATCGTGGCCTGGTGTCAGCTGATTCTCTCAGCTGACACCCAGCACTAAGTGCCAGGAGCGGTCCCGCTGCTGGCACTTTAACCCCCGAAATACTGCGATCAAACACGATCACAGCATTCCGGGAGCAGGCAGAGGGCTGACAACCCCTCTGCCTTTGGATCGGAGACCCTGCAGCATGACGCGTGGTCCTGATCGACATCCGGGTTACCAGAGCTGAGAAACTTCCTGTCATGCGCAGTGCATGTCAGGAAGTCTCTCAGGTCAGTATGCACAGTTTGCAGCGCTGACAGCTTTTGTAGCATGCAGATGCTGCTTCATCTGCATGCTATAGAAGCGATCAGCCTGCAAAAAATGAGTGTCCCATAGTGGGACTAAGTGTAAAAACTAGAACTAATAATTAAGAATTCAATATTTATTCTATCATTAAATCAATATTTGAATAAAAAAATCTAAACAATAAAAATACACATATTTGGTATCGCAGTGTCTGTAATGATCTGACCTATAAAACTGTCCCACTAGTTAACCCCTTTAGTCAAAACCAAAAAAAGGCATAAAACAATGCTTTATCATCATACCGCCAAATAAAAGTGGAATAACACACGATCAAAAAGACGGATATAAATAAAAACATATGGTACCGCTGAAAACGTCATCCTCTCCCACAAAAAATCAGCCGCCATACAGCGTCATCAGCAAAAAAATAAAAAGTTATACCTGTCAGAAAAAAAATGATGCAATTATTTTAGTTTTTCTATAAAATAGTTTTTATTATATAAAAGCACCAAAACATAAAAAAAATATAAATGAGGTATCACTGTAATCTTTCTGACCCGAAGAATAAAACTGCCTTATCAATTTTACCTCACGCGGAATGGTGTAAGCGCCTCCCCAAAAGAAATTCATGAATTGCTGGTTTTGCTCATTCTATCTCCCAAAAATCTCAATAGAAAGCGATCAAAAAATGTCATGTGCCTGAAAATTATACCAATAAAAATGTTAGCTCGTCCCGCAAAAAACAAGACCTCACATAACTCTGTGGAC
Source organism: Dendrobates tinctorius (assembly GCF_039654945.1). Lineage (NCBI taxonomy): Eukaryota > Metazoa > Chordata > Amphibia > Anura > Dendrobatidae > Dendrobates > Dendrobates tinctorius. Next base: position 19,331,181 of record NW_027361796.1, read on the forward strand.
CAAAATATGTTAAAATTATAGCTCTCAAAATGTGGTGATGCAAAAACTGTTTTTTGCAATAAAAAGCGTCTTTTAGTGTGTGACAGCTGCCAAACATAAAAACCCACTATAAGACCTCATTCACACGTCTTGATATTTCCGATACCAGAGATGTTAGTGTCCGTGTGCGTAATACTTGCGGCACACGTGTGGCATGAGTGTGCCGCCTCAGTTCCAGACAGCGCCAGGGAAGAAGCGTTGCAGTAAGCGCTGTTCCCCGGCGTCGGGTGCTGAACACGGCTCTCGTCATTATCCCCTGCTCTGCCGGTGATCAGCGCGAGCAGGGGACAATGATGAGAGTTAGGTCACATGCACACATTCAGTATTTGGTGAATTTTTTACCTACGTATTTGTAAACCAAAACCAGGAGTGGGTGAAAAATGCAGAAGTGGTGCAAATGTTTCTATTCTGCTTTTCCTCTGACCGTTCCACTCCTGGTTTTGGCTTATAAATACTGAGGTAAAAAACTCACCAAATACTCAATGTGTGCACATGGCCTTACATTTAACCCATTAACAACCACCGATACGCCTTTTAACAGCGGTGGTTAAGGGTACTTAAACCACAGCGCCGCTTTTTAACGGCCCTGAGGTTTAAGGTTCTAGTGCCCCTCAGTGTTGGAATTTCTCTAGGGTCTAGGTTGCCAGGGGTAGCCAAGACCCCAGAGAACATGACCCCAGTATTGCGATCACCGTTATTATCGGTATAACGGCGACCGCAAAAAAATCCAATTTTCCATTTAATTTCTCTCTCCACTGATGTGATCGCACATCAGAGGAGAGAAAAATAGGGTCCCTCAATCAACCCCTGCTACCTCCATTTTCCCAGCAGGCCCCCCTGAAGTTCCCCGGGCTGCAGGCTTCTTCTTCCACCGAGATCTGTCGGCCAGCGACAATAGGAGATTTTTTCGTTAGGGAAAAATAATAAAATAGAATTACTATTTATTTCCTTTTTCCCATTAGGGTTAGGGCTAAAGTTAGGGTTAGGGCTAAAGTTAGGGTTGGGGCTAAAGTTAGGGTTAGGGCTAAAGTTGGGGTTAGGGTTATGGTTGGGATTAGGGTTGTTATTAGCGTTAGGGTTGGGATTAGGGTTAGGGGTGTGTTGGGGTTAGGGGCGGAGTTAGAATTGGGGGGTTTCCACTCTTTGGGCACATCAGGGGCTCCCAAACGCGACATTGCATCCGATCTCAATTCCGGACAATTCTGAGTTGAAAAAGTCAAACTGCTCCTTCCCTACCGAGCTCTGCTGTGCGCCCAAACAGTGATTTACCCCCACATATGGGGTATCGGCGTACTCACGACAACTGTCGCGGTTAAAATGCATGCAATTCGCATGTGTTTTCCCCACAAAACACGTGTTTTGCAAGCGTTTTTAGCTTGCAGAATGCTTGCGCTTTCCAAGCGATTTGAAGCATCACTTGGAAAGTGATTGACAGGTTGGTCACACTTGTCAAGCATAGTGCTTGACCAGTGTGACCAACCTTTTGCTATTGATGTTGCCTATGCAGCATCAGTAGTAAAAGATGGGATGTTAAAAATAATTAAGAAAATTAAAAAATAGGGATATACTCACCTTCTGGCGGCCCCCGGAGTCGTCCCGCCCTTCATTGACGCTGCCGGCAACTTCCGTTCCCAGAGATGCCTTGTGACAATGACCTCTGATGACGTAGCATCATGCGAGACCGCTATGTCATCAGAAGTCATTCGCACAAGGCATCCCTCGTAATGGAAGATGCCGGCAGTTTGGCTGAGAGGCGGGAAGGAATTTGGGGGCCGCCAGAAGGTGAGTAATCCCTATTTCTTATTTTACAGGGATATGGTACCAAAGGCCTGGAAGAGAGTCTCCTCTAATTCAGACCCTGTGTACCATCCGCACATGAAGCGCTCACTTTATGTATGCATAAAGTGAGCGTTTGAATGCAATCCTATGGCGGCAGAATTGCCACGATTCCGCAGAAATAATGAACATGCTGCGGATTTTACCACTATGCGATTCCGCAGCGGTAAAATCCGTAGCATGGGCACAGCAACTGTGGATTCCCCTAGAATTGCATGGGGTTGCATTTTAGTAGCGCTTTTAAGCGTTTCCTGTTATGAATGAGTCACCATAGGAGGCAAAAACAGAAATACTAGTTAAGTCCAGAAAACCAGAGAAGTTGGCAGCTATCGGATTGCAGACCCCTGAACCTAACAACAACAACTAGCAGTAGCCATGGGGGTTCCTACGGTGCCCTAGAACCCTCGATCACAGCCGGAGAACTACATAGCCTAAAGACAGAAAGGGAAATCTAAACTGCCCCAGAGCAGACCCCAAAGCAATAGGCAGCCCCCAACATATAATGATGGTGAAGCAAGATGAAAAAACACTCACACAGATAGAAAGATAGGCTGAGCAAATGATGGGGCCCAAGCTACCTAAATAGGACAGAATAGAAAAGCTGCTGTCTGCAATCCGCCAAAACCCTCTCAAAAACAGCCAACAAAAAGACTATATCAGTACTCAGGTATTTTCTGAAGACAGAGCAAAAAGGAATTCAGCTCACCCAGCAGGGAAAGGCAGAAATCCGGCAAAACAAAACCAAAACACAAATGCAAAAGGTAGAGCAGAAAACTTAGCTTTTGAGGAGCAGGAATCAGACTGGTCTCCAAGAATCCCTCAGAGTAATCACCCGCAAGGCAGAAGGGCGTCGGCTGCCTTATATTCAGTCAGCAATTCCAGTCACCCAGTCATCATCATTCTGCTCAGGTGCTTTGTAATCAGCCTCACTACCTTCCTTCACCAAAAGAGGGAGTTCATCAGACCTCAATGGTGAAGGGGAAAATGAACTCACAACAGTTTCCGCTGCAGCGATAGCGCATGAAAAAACGCAACATGGGCACATAGCCTTACCCTTGAGAAAAAAATATTGGGGTCGAAAAGATCATTTTTGTAAAAAATATGATTTTTTATCTTTACGGCTGTACGTTATAAACTTCTGTGAAGCACTTGGGGGTTGAGAGTGCTCATCACACATCTGTTTAGGTACCTCAGGGGTTCTCCAAATGTGACATGGCGTCCAATCTCAGTTCCAGCCAATTTTGCATTGAAAAGTCAAACAGCGCTACTTCCCTTCCGAGCTCTGCCATGCGCCCAAACGGTGGTTTACCTGCATATATGGGGTATCAGCGTACTCAGGACAAATTGTACAACAACTTTTGGGGTCCAACTTCTCCTGTTACCCTTGGTAAAATAAAAAAAATTGGATCTGAAGTAATTTTTTTGTGAAAGAAAGTTAAATGTTCATTTTTTTAAACATACCAAAATTCCTGTGAAGCACCTGAAGGGTTAATAAACTTCTTGAATGTGGTTTTGAGCACCTTCAGGGGTGCAGTTTTTAGAATGATGCCACTTTTTGGTATTTTCTATCATATAGACTCCTCAAAGTGGATTCAAATGTAATGTGGTCCCCAAACAAAAAATGGTGTTGTAAAAATGAGAAATCACTGTTTAACTTTTAACCCTTATAACTTCCTAACAAAAATAATTTTGGTTCCAAAATTGTTGAAGTAAATATGTGGGAAATGTTAATTATTTAGTATTTTGTGTGACATACAGTATCTCTGTGATTTAAGGGCATGAAAATTCAAAGTTGGAAGATTTAGAAATGTTCAAAATTTTCGCCAAATTTCCATTTTTTCCACAAATAAACGCAAGTCATATCAAAGAAATGTTACCACTATCATGAAGTACAATATGTCACAAGAAAACAATGTCAATCACCAGGAACCATGGAAGCATTACAGAGTTATTACCTCATAAAGGGACAGTGGTCAGAATTGTAAAAATTTGGCCTGGTCATTACCATGCAAACCACCCTTGGGGGTAAAGGGGTTAATAAAATGGTACATAAAGAGTTAAGTTAAAGACACATACACATGAAATTTGCGTGAAACGCAATATCTGTTTATTTAAGAAAATGCATGGGCTCCCGCATAATTTTCATAACCAGCAGAAGGAAAGCTGAGGGCTGATGTAAATATTCTGGGAAGGAGCCAGTAGCCATAAAGGTTCCCAGGCTATTAATATCATCTCACAGATGTTTGCTTAGCCTTTACTGGCTAGCTTAGAGGGGACGCCAGAAAAAAATTGACATGGCGTCCACCTATAAAATCGAATCGGCAAAGGCTATGCAGACAGCTGCAGGCTGATATTAATAGCCTGGGAAGGGGCCATGTATATTGGCACCCCCCAGGCTAAAAACATCAGCTCTCAGCCGCCCCATAAATGGCGCATCTTACAAATGCGCCAATTCTGGCACTTAGCCTCGCTCTTCCCACTTGCCCTGTAGCGGTGGCAAGTGGGGTAATATTTGTGTCCCCTTTGTATTGTCCAGTGACATCAATCCCACAGCTTAGTAATGGAGAAGTGTCAATAAGACACCTATCCATTACTAGTCCTATAGTTATATGGTAAATAAAGACACAGACAGAATTAAGTCCTTTATTTGAAATAATCACACAGACTCCTTTATTGAATCTTAATTTACCATACTTACTGAATGCCTAATCCCCAAATCCCTCGATCTCCTGCAACAAAAATAAAATAATAAACCAACACAAATACTCCCTGTCCGATGTAGTCCATTTACCGAGTGTCCCACGACTATTTCATGTGTAGCACAGTCACATCGGGAGATGTGACCGCTCTACATGGCCTCCAGTGATACTCTGACAGTAGGTAATCCCTCCCAAGGTGTATCACTGAGAGTTCACCGGAGTTCGTGCTCTCACTTACGGCACCGCTGCGTGAGAATTTTCTCACGCAGCTGTGCCGCAAGTGACAGCACGAACTCCGGTGAACTCTCACAGCGGCGTAGTGATAAACTGTGGGAGGATCACCTCCTGTCAGTGTATCGCCGCAGGCCAGGTAGAGCGGTCACATCTCCCGATGTGACTGTTCTATACGTGAGATCGTCGTGGGACACTTGTTATTAAATGGACTACGGCGGAAAGGTAAGTATGTATTGGTTTATTGTTTTATTTTTGTTGCAGGAGATTGAGGGCGTCGGGGACTGGGTGTTTGGTGAGTATGAATGTGTTTTTTTGTTTTACAATTGAGCAGTCACTGGATGATGGGACTACTATCCCATCATCAGCGCATGCTTTCACTGTTATATGTGACAGCAGACATAGACAGATGGAAGTAGTAGACCCATCAGACGATGCCTGGCTACACACAGACACCCTCAGGCAGAGATCCGCAGACAGACACCCACACAGACACCCACAGACAGACATGCACATATTCTCCGCTCACAGACATGTTCTCCGCTCACACTCACATAGTCTCCGCCCACACACTCTTCCTCTTTCCTTTCCGCAGCATTTTTGGCACGCAAATCTGCAGCTAATCTGCAGACCTTTTTGCACCTGCGATTTAACTGTGGATTTGACTGACTCATTTTAAGTCAATGGGTGCAGAAACGCTGCAGATCCACAAAAAGAATTGTCATGCTGCAGAAAATAAAACGCTGCGAATCAGTACGGAATTTTCCGCAGCATGTGCACACCAATTCTGGATTCCCATCGATTAACATTGCTTGAGCTACTCTTTGCGGATTTGGTGCAATTCTGCCTGGAAAAAACGCTGCCGATCCGCAACGTGTGCACATACCCTTAGTGCAACACGAAGGGATAAGAAAAAAGGAACCAAACACTAGGGAAGGGGGAGTGGAGACCCATAGACAGATCTAACATCATCCTGTCTGCCCTATTGTCCCTATATAGGTTACTTAATAAGGCAGGTTACCTAATTCTTGCCTGATCCTGACATTTAGCCCTGCACCAGGAAGGACAGGATGAACGCTAGTTAATCCCCACTACCGCTAAAGATAGATGGGATACACAAACAAGTGGGAACACTTAGCTTGCATAGACTCAGAGAGAAACACGGACGTCTTGCAGGAGAAAGATAGCTGAACTGTAATAGCTCCAAGCCGCAACAGGGACCTGAAAATAGAAATATCAACCGCAACTCCTAGCAGCAAACTGGAGGTTATAAATATCCTAGTCCAGGTGTGTCAATTAGAGCCATGGGAGGTTGCCACTGGGTCCTAAAGTTAGAAGAACTAAGAAGGAGTCTGCAAAGCTAACTGCTGAGACCTTCTGCAGGTAGATGCAGTGCGACTGTCTGCAGCTAGATGCAGTACTACTGTCTGCAGCCACTGACACACCTATGACAATAGGCCCTCAAAGTCACCTACATTTCATTGAAAAAGATGAAAAATTACTTCTAAACTTTTAAGCCTTCTAACATCCTATGATGGAAAAATACATTTAAAAAATGATACTAACTTAAAGTAGACCTATGGTTAATGTTATTAATATCACTATGTGTTTTAAGGGCATAATAATTTAAATTTGAATATTGTGAGTTTTTATAAATTTTTGACAAATTTGTGATTTTTGTCATCAAAATAATAAAAATGTTTTGTCAACTTAAATAAGACGAATGTAAAGTACAATGTGTTCCAAAAAAAAAAAAAAACAGAATCACTGTCATATGGGGAAGCATTTCACACTTATCACCACATAAAGTGACACAGGTCAGATTTGAAAAATTTTGCTTGGTCAGGAGAAAACTGTCTTAGGAACTATATAATTTTTTTTTTACAGAAACAAAGACATTGCAATAAAATAGATAGCAAAAATTTGTACAATAAAATAATTTGTACATAAAATATCATAATGACACTTTCAGAGACAAAGATAGCAAAGAAGAACATTAAATAGCCCCATCAAAAGTAAAAAAAATTAAGATTTGATTTTAATAGTTGCACTATTCCTGTGTCCTGATGTGCATAAATATGTGACTATTCAGATTTTGTATTTGCTCATACCATCACCATTAAAAAAAACGGGCGGATTTTGGTCCAGAAAAGTGGGATGAGTGTCATGCAAGTGCTTTGCGATTTTTATGTGAGTACAATCTGAATTTTAACACTTAGCATCCAATTTACATCCTATTTACATGCAAATGCGATTGAAATGCTATTTTAACATGAGCATTTACATAGAGCAATTCTCTATGTAATTTACACATAATTTCCCAAGGAAATATTCTTCAAGATATATATATAGAGAGAGAGAGAGAGATACAGTAAATATGTGAGTGAGATGTATAATCAATCAGTGCTTTGTGTGTGTAGTTTACTGTACATGATTTTTTTGTTTTTTTTATTAACCAGCAGAGAGAAAGCGTACAGCTGGATGCAGATGTTTATAGCCTGAGAAGAGGGTAATATCCATGGAGCTTCCCTACGTCATTTTTTGGGGGGATTCTACATTGTAATAACCAGGAAGGGCTAAATATACAGCTGTGAGCTGATATTAATAGTCTAGGAAGCTTAAAGGGTTTTACCCCCTTCCCAACCTATAAATATCTGCCCCCAGCTGTCTGCTTTTCCTATGCTGGTTAATAAAATGTCAGGGGAACCCCACCATTTTTTTCATAAAATAATTTATTCTGTAATAAAATACATGTACCGTAAGCTACACAAGCACTGTATTAATTATGTCACTGATTATTCTATGTGTATATATCTATTCTATCTATTCTATTTTGTCAGTTCACGCTGTGATTTTACTGTGCACGGCAAGTTAATTGCCAGCTTTCCAAAGGACCTGGGTGTTTAAAAATCGGACGGCACTCGCATAATCCAAATTCCGTGCAATTTTTTTTATCACACCTATTGACTTGCATTGGTGAGTCTCGTCCGAGATACGAGGACAATCACAGCAAGCTGCAATTTTTGTTCTCATCCAGATCTGAGCTGATAAAAAAAAATCTCAGATGAGCAAGGACTCACAGATTAACATTGGTCAGAGTGCAATCCAATTTTTTATCGGATTGCACTCGTTTGTTTTCCTCGCAGATGAAGATGAGCCCTTATGCTGAGCCTGTTGAAGAGACATGAGTAGTCTCAAAAGCTGCCATTTGTTACCATCTTTTCGCTAGTTATTAAAAGGTAACAACCACTGAAGACTCTCAGAAAATATTACTATTTATCTACTGCCTAACATGGTACAGTGTGGAAAACAAATATTTAGTCTGGTGTCCATCGACAGCTCTTTGGTCTTCACCATAGTGGAGTTTGTAGTGAGACTGAGGTTGTGGACAGGTGTCTTTTATACTGATAACAAGTTCAAACAGGAGCCTCTTAAAGAAGAGGTTACAGGTCTGTGAGAGCCAGAAATCTTGCCTGTTTTTAGGTGACCAAATACGTATTTTCCACCATAATTTGCAAAATAAATCTTGCCAAATCAGACAAAGTGACTTTCTGGATTTGTTTTCTCATTTTGACTCTCATAGTTTTGGTCTACCTATGATGTCAATTACAGGCCTCTCTCATCTTTTTAAGTGGGAGAACTTGCACAATTGGTGGCTGACTAAATACTTTTTTTTCCCACTGTATATTTTTCCTGGAGAAATCAAAATATTTCACACAGTGAGAAACAACAAAATAGAAAAAGTATGAAAAAGGAGTGATTTTCAATATAGAAAAAAGTTATAAAGTAAAAAAAGAAAGAAGACAAAAGAAGTGAAAAGAAACATATATGTCTAAGACAAAAGTAAAAAGTGGGAGAGGGTATGCAATCATCCAACGGAAGTTTCTTTAAAAAGTTAGTAGACAACAAATCACAGATGGTCAAGCAGCTTTGAAGGCTCCCTCAAAATCTAGTATTAGTCTAGCCTGATGAAGAGACCTGAGTAGTCTCGAAAGCTTGCAATGTATTACCATCTTTTCAGTTAGCCATTAAAAGGTATCAACTACTGAGGACTCTCAATCCTGAATATTTTTCTCAAAATCCTAAGAATCATGCACAGACAGCACCTTAGTATATATAGGTTGAGAGTCATTGTCTCATTGCACATTGAAAGTGATAGAACTGACTCACTTCATTCATTTTTTCTTCCTCAGGTAGCAGATGCAGAAGATGCTGATGAAGGTGACCAACCTCTAAGCCTAGCATGGCCTTCTAGCAGCCGTAAAATACCTGTGTATCTTGCTGTGCTACCAATTGTATTTCCTTTGTGGGTTACATTGCCTGATGTCCGAAATCCAGTAAGTATTGTGATTTGCTATGCAAAAGCATGTGCTTTTAAAGGATATAGAGTTGGGAGAAAAAAACAAGTGAACTACCTATTTTCCTGCAATGTGAGAAATTGTGACTGATATGTAAGTCACAATTATAGACAAACAATATAATTAATCTAGTAAAATATTTTGATTCAACTTGAAATTCATTGCTGCCTAGTGAAGGAAAAGTTACTTCCACATAAACTGCTGCACATTCATCATCATATAAAAAATATGTATGAAGGGGGCTCAATACAAGACACATTAAAAAACAAAAATTCCAAAAGGCATGAAGCTCTTGGTCTTGACCCCAAAAGATATGTTTATGCTATAGACCTACTCCCACACACATGGCTAATGTGATAATGTGCTGGATGCAATCATATTATAAATATAGACAAATTAAACTGGTAGTAGCTACCAGTTGTATCCAATGTACAAAATAGAGCAATATATAAATACCGTAGGTGATAACTCTGTCTTAAATAGGAAATTAGTGCATAATAATATTGAATAGGGAAGCTATTACCATATTGACGAAAAATTATTTTTGCCTGGAACTAGAAAAAATGAAAAGTATCATACAGGATATGTTTTTCCTAAATGCGGGCTTCATAGAAGAGACTACCCCATGCAGATATTCAATGATGGTTTCCTCATGACTGTGGGTTTGATATTGGTGCTCAACTCTATTTTCTTCCAAAAATAGCGTTTTGCATTTGCGAAAAAAAGCAACAATTTTTTATCTCATTTGTCCATAGAACAGTTTTTCCAGAGAGATTGTCTAGTATCCAGTTGACCTCACATAAAATTGAGACAGGCCACAAATCAGCAGTGGCTGCCTTTTGTGGTGTCATTTTATAAACCACATTCTTGTTCAGAGGTTTTCTTTGCCAGCCTTGATCTTGGGTGTGCTGAAGTGAAGGAGATACACCATGACCAACATGCTCTTAATGATTTTGTCATATCTTCCAGCTACCAAAAGCAGGAAAAGAAATGTTTGTCAGTCATCTACTGGAGTACATTTCTGACTTAATTTATGCCACTTATAAATTATGATGATTTGTCAGACTACTTTTGGCCACAAGCCTCCCAATAATTCTGCTCAAAAAGTATCCTGAGTTATCGTTAAAAAGAGCAAAAGTAGCAAAATGTTTGAGTAGTGATGGGCGAACCTGTGGCTGTTCGTGTTCGGCCAAACATCTGGAAAAAAGTTTGGTTTGGGTAACAGAACAGTACCCGAACCCAGACCGGGCCCGTACATCCGTTGTTTGCCACGCTGTCATCTGCATGATTATCTTCACATCAAACAGGTGAGGGATAAGGTTGTTTTTTGTTTTTTTATACAGGAGACAAGGGCTTCAATGGATTAAGCATAAGGTGTGTATAATGGTTGTTTATTATTGTCTGTCTTTTACTGGGAACAAGGGCTTTAATGAATTAGGCATTAAGTGAGTATAATTTTGTTTTTTATTTTTAAATAAATGTGTAAAACAAGGTGTTAATTTTTACTTCAAATAAACAATTCTATTCATGCTGTGTATTTATTTCCAAACTTAATATAGGGTTAGTAAAGAGGGTGTCTTATAGGCGCCTCTCCATTACTGACTCCTGGGCTTGATGTCACCTGACAATTCAAAGGTGACATCAACCGCACAAATGTTACCTCACTTGCCACAGCCACAGGGAAAGTGGGAAGATCAACGCTAAGCACCAGATTTGCCATATCTTATTGATGTGCCATTTTTGCGGCAGATGAGGGCTGGTGTTATTAGCCTGGGAGGAGAGCCAATTTCCCTGGCCCCTTCCCTAGCTATTAATATCAGTCCACATCTGTTTGTTTAACCTTTACTGGTTTAAAATTCTGGGGGGACCCTATGTCATTTTTTTCTGGGGTCCCCCATAGAATAACCAGTAAAGGCTAGCCAAACAGCTGTGAGCTGATATTAATAGGCTGGAACCTTTAGGGATATTGCCCTCCTTCCCAGAGTATTAAAATCAGCCATCGGCTTTCTCTCTGCTACTTATGAAAATTATGAGGGACCCGATGCCCTTTTTTTCATTTCATTTTTCAGAGCTGCACTAAGTCATTTTGCAGTAGTTTACAGTGGGGCTGGTCGCATTAGCACCGGTCTTCATTATAAACTATTTAACCCCTTGTGAAGGATTACAGCGTGGGACATGACTGAACGGCGGAGAGGTAATTATATTGTTGTTTTTTTATGTTATTTTTTTTTGCAGGTCATGGTTTTATTTTGGAATAGCAGAGCAATAAAATGTGGTCAAAAACTTGTCTTTATTTCTATTTATGTCTTGACTCTGCCCTGTCCTTCAAACCGCACATCCAAGCTCTCTCCACCTCCTGTCGCCTCCAGCTCAAAAATATTTCCAGAATCCGTCCCTTCCTCAACCCTCATTCTACTAAAAATGGTAGGGCTGGCGGAACGCACCAAATAAGAAAGATGGTAATAAGGTGCGTTTGCAGCCTGGGGCCCACCGTGCAGAGATGGTAAACTGCTGCTCAGTAATGGCGGACGCTATATGGCGGTATAATAGAGGAACACATGCGAGTTAACGTCACCCGGCATGTACAGGGGCGGACTCTGTTGCTTCACAGAGCCGCACTACCGCTGAACATAAATGCCGGAACCTGTTAAAGCTCACAGAGCTCGGCAAGATAAACACTCAGTATCAGGTCACAGAACTCGGCCCCAAGGACACAGGGTCAAAGTCCCTCTAGACCTACTAAGCGTGCGGCGTCGCAACTGTGGACGCCACTAAATGACGCTGGCGACCGTGGAGTGTCGACCACGTGAACCGTGGCGTACAGACCAAGCCACCATTTGGCATTGATTCCAGTCTCTGACTCTGCCTCCTACTTGATCCTCAGCCTAGGCGCTAACAGGCTAGGCTACACAACACATGCGTACCCAGGGTAGGGGTTTCCAATGAGTCATTCACAAGAGACATTCATACATGCATACAACTCTCACTCCACATGGTCTAAATCTTTCTCTATATTAGCGCATGGCCAAGCGGCCATACGAACCTTTTATAGCGGCGTCCTTCCGGGACCTTCCTGATGGTCCAATCCGAGCTGGAGAAGGACCTGAGCATGTGACCTCCGATCTCCAATGAGAGATCGTCCCACGGGCATGCTCAATGGACCGAAAGGAGGACTTAGCCCCTGGAGTAGCTCGCTGCTGACCAGCATGCGTTGCTATAGCTGGACCAGAGGTAGCAGCAGCAACCAAACCTACAGAGCTGGTCTGAGCAGAGCGCCTGGATCAACGAGACTGCTGAGCAGCCTCCTCTACGGCTGGAGAAGAATGGGAGACTGCCGAATGCAAGGCTCGGGATTCCTGCTGTGCAGTGACAGGAACCCGACGCCTAACAAAAATGCTTGTACATGCCCTCATCATCTCCCGCCTCGACTATTGCAACATCCTTTTCTGTGGCCTCCCCGCTAACACCCTTGCACCTCTCCAGTCCATCCTTAACTCTGCCGCCCAACTAATTCATCTCTCTCCTTGCTACTCCTCCGCCTCTCCCCTCTGCAAATCTCTTCACTGGCTCCCATTCCCTCAGCGTATCCAATTCAAATTACTAATGCTGACCTACAAGGCCATCTATAACCTGTCTCCCCCATATGTCTCTGAACTAGTCTCCCGACACCTTGGATGAATTTGCACCCCCTATAAATAGAACACCACAACACAGACGGCGACAACCCTGGCACACGGTGCAAACACGTTTCCTGCAGCGGTGCTCCAGGTGCGCCGAACGTCTGTGGAGAAAATCCAATCTACACGAAGATTTCATCCATTTTAAGTTTATGCTTAGAACATACAACACTGCCCTTCACCTCTCCAAACAAACCTATTTCAACACCCTCATCACCTCACTGTCCAATAACCCGAAACGTCTCTTTGACACTTTTCATTCTCTACTCAATCCAAGAGTACAGGCCCCAACCATGGAGCTCCGAGCTGACGATCTGGCCAATTACTTCAAAGAAAAAATTGACCAGATCCGACAGGAAATTATCTCCAAATCCCCTCATACCATGCACTGTCCTCCCTCCCCCACTGCATCTAACTCACTCTCTGATTTTGAACCAGTCACAGAAGAAGAAGTAAGCAGGCTCCTTGCATCTTCTCGCCCAACTACTTGCACCAGTGACCCATTTCCGTCACATCTCCTCCAGTCCCTTTCCCCTGCTGTCACCCCTCACCTAACTAAAATATTTAACCTCTCTCTCTCTTCTGGTATTTTTCCCTCCTCATTTAAGCATGCCATCATACATCCACTACTTAAAAAACCATCCCTCGACCAAAACTGTGCCGCTAACTATAGACCTGTCTCTAATCTTCCCTTCATCTCTAAACTCCTGGAACGCCTGGTCCACTCCCGTCTTATCCGCTATCTCTCAGAAAACTCTGTTCTCGACCCTCTTCAATCCGGTTTCCGCTCTTTACACTCCACTGAAACTGCCCTCACTAAAGTCTCTAATGATCTGCTAACAGCTAAATCAAATGGTCATTACTCCATGCTAATTCTCTTGGATCTCTCTGCAGCATTCGACACTGTGGATCATCAGCTCCTCCTCACTATGCTCCATTCCATTGGCCTCAAGGACACTGTTCTCTCCTGGTTCTCCTCCTATCTCTCCGACCGCTCCTTTACTGTTTCTTTTGCCGGTTCCTCCTCTCACCTTCCCCTTACTGTTGGGGTTCCTCAAGGATCGGTTCTAGGCCCCCTCCTCTTCTCCTTGTACACTGCCCCATTGGTCAAACAATCAGTAGATTTGGTTTCCAGTACCATCTCTATGCTGATGACACCCAATTATACTCTTCTTCTCCTGACATCACGCCAGCCTTTCTAGAAAACACTGGCGATTGTCTAAACGCTGTGTCTAATATCATGTCCTCACTATATCTGAAACTGAACCTGTCAAAGACTGAACTCCTGGTGTTTCCTCCCTCTACTAATGTACCTATACCCGACATTGCTATTTCTGTGTGTGGTTCCACTATTACTCCCCAGCAACATGCCCGCTGTCTTGGGGTCATACTTGATTCCGAGCTTTCCTTTGCCCCCCACATTCGATCACTGGCTCGCTCTTGTCATCTGCACCTCAAAAACATTTCTAGAATTCGACCTTTTCTTACTTTTGACTCTGCAAAAACTCTTACTGTTTCTCTTATTCATTCTCGTCTCGACTATTGTAACTCTCTTCTAATCGGTCTCCCTCTTACCAAACTCTCCCCTCTCCAATCTGTCTTGAATGCTGCAGCCAGGATCATATTCCTCGCCAATCGTTACACCGATGCCTCTACCTTGTGCCAGTCATTACACTGGCTACCCATCCACTCCAGAATTCAGTATAAACTTATTACCCTCACCCACAAAGCCCTCCATGGCTCAGCACCACCCTACATCTCCTCCCTTGTTTCAGTATACCACCCTACCCGCGCCCTCCGTTCTGCTGATGACCTGAGGTTAGTATCCTCAATAGTCAGAACCTCCCACTCCCGTCTCCAAGACTTTACACGTGCGGCGCCAATTCTTTGGAATGCACTTCCCAGGTCAATACGATTAGTCCCCAATCCCCACAATTTTAAGCGTGTCCTGAAAACGCATTTATTCAGACTGGCCTATCGCCTCAACACATTAACCTAACCTATCCCTGTGTGGCAGAGCCAAAAGTTTTACCATAACCAGGTTCCCAGCATCATGTTCCCACATGCTTTATGCATCCATTAGCCCTCTGTGTCTGTACTGTTACACACTTAACATTATGGCTGGTCCATACAATCAGAGCAACTGTTACCACCCACCTTTCGTGTCTCCCTCTTTCCTCATAGACTGTAAGCTTGCGAGCAGGGCCCTCACTCCTCTTGTTATTTGTTATAATCTACTGTATGTGATTATTGTTATGCTGTAATGTCTATTGTCTGTACAAATCCCCTCTGAAATGTAAAGTGCTGCGGAATATAAGGGCAGCACGGTGGCTCAGTGGTTAGCGCTGCAGCCTTGCAGCGCTGGGGTCCTGGGTTCGAATCCCACCAAGGACAACATTTGCAAGGAGTTTGTATGTTCTCCCCGTGTTTGCGTGGGTTTCCTCCGGGTACTCCGGTTTCCTCCCACATTCCAAAGATAGGGAATTTAGATTGTGAGCCCCCATCGGGGAATGTGTGCAAAACTGTAAAGCGCTGCAGAATATGTTAGCGCTATATAAAGATTATTATTATATGTCGGCGCTATAAAAATAAAATTTATTATTATTATTATTATTATTACCTTCCCTCATGTAATCTCCAGTCCTCTCAAGACCTCCTCTCCTCCACACTTATTCACTCCTCACCCAACCGCCTCCAAGACTTCTCCCGAATAGCCCCCATCCTCTGGAATTCTTTGCCCCAACACGTCCGACTATCAACCACAATCAGATCCTTCAGACGGAACCTGAAAACCCATCTCTTCAGGAAAGCTTACAGCCTGCAATGATCCCCGCTGCCTCCTCACCACCACTGGAGCTACCGCCTCACCAACACTGGAACTGCTGCAACCCCCAACCTACTGTCTCCTTCCCCACCATCCTGTAGCATGTAAGCCCGAAAGGGCAGGGTCCTCTCTCCCCTCTATAGCAGTCTGTGATTGTTAGTTTGTTACCCCTTCTTATGTACAGCACCATGGAATCAATGGTGCTTTATAAATAAATAATAATAATAATAATTTCATTAAAAGACTTTAATGTCTGTGTGCATTTTTTAACCCTTTACTAGTCTAGGGTTAATAATGGATCGGTGTCTTATTGACACCTTTCCATTATTAATCGGCTTAATGTCACCTTCCCATTGCAGGTTGACATTAACCCATTAATTTTAACCGATTCGCCACACTACAGGCAATGGGAATAGAGAGGCTATGTACCAGAAAAGGCACATCTTATAGATGTGCCTTTTCTGGGGTGGCTGGGGGCAAATTTTTTTAGCCAGGGGGGGCCTAAAACAATGGTCTCTCTCAAGTCTATTAATATCTGCCCTCACTCACATGCTGAAAATTGCTCGGGAGCCCACGCAAAGTTTTTCTACGAATTAACCCCTTACTTTAACACCTACATGTACCAAATTTGACACACATACCCTAATCTAATTATTAGTCAGGCACATACACTCACTGGCCACTTTATTAGGTACACCATGCTAGTAAGGGGTTGGACCCCCTTTTGCCTTCAGAACTGCCTCAATTCTTCGTGGCAGAGATTCAACAAGGTGCTGGAAGCATTCCTCAGAGATTTTGGACCATATTGACATGATGGCATCACACAGTTGGCGCAGATTTGTCGGCTGCACATCCCTGATGCGAATCTCCCGTTCCACCACATCCCAAAGATGCTCTATTGGATTGAGATCTGGTGACTGAGGAGGCCATTTGAGTACAGTAAACTTATTGTCATGTTCAAGAAACCAATCTGAGATGATTCGAGCTTTATGACATGGCGCATTATCCTGCTGAAAGTAGCCATCAGATGTTGGGTACATTGTGGTCATAAAGGGATGGACATGGTCAGCAACAATACTCAGGTAGGCTGTGGCGTTGCAACGATGCTCAATTGGTACCAAGGGGCCCAAAGAGTGCCCAGAAAAAATTCCCCACACCATGACACCACCACCACCAGCCTGAACCGTTGATACAAGGCAGGATGGATCCATGCTTTCATGTTGTTTACGCCAAATTCTGACCCTACCATCCGAATGTCGCAGCAGAAATCGAGACTCATCAGACCAGGCAACGTTTTTCCAATCTTCTACTGTCCAATTTCGATGAGCTTGTGCCTCAGTTTCCTGTTCTTAGCTGAGAGGAGTGGTACCCAGTGTGGTCTTCTGCTGCTGTAGCCCATCTGCCTCAAAGTTCGACGCACTGTGCGTTCAGAGATGCTCTTCTGCCTACCTTGGTTGTAACGGGTGGCAATTTGAGTCACTGTTGCCTTTCTATCAGCTCGAACCAGTCTGCCCATTCTCCTCTGACCTCTGGCATCAACATGGCATTTCCGGCCACAGAACTGCCGCTCACTGGATTTTTTTTCTTTTTCGGACCATTCTCTGTAAACCCTAGAGATGGTTGTGCGTGAAAATCCCAGTAGATCAGCAGTTTCTGAAATTCTCAGACCAGCCCTTCTGGCACCAACAATCATGCCACATTCAAAGGCACTCAAATCACCTTTCTTCCCCATACTGATGCTCGGTTTGAACTGCAGGAGATTGTCTTGACCATGTCTACATGCCTAAATGCACTGAGTTGCCGCCATGTGATTGGCTGATTAGAAATTAAGTCTTAACACACAGTTGGACAGGTGTACCTAATAAAGTGGCCAGTGAGTGTATAAAAATAAAATAGAAATGAAATGATTTACTGTATTACTGTATGTTTTCTGTCAGCCTTTGCAATTATTTTACAAAAGCCGACAAATGAATTACCGGCTATTCTGCTATCTTTCTCTCTCATATATATATATATATATATATATATATATATATATATATAAAACATGTGTGTTTTGAAGAATTTTTTTTTTTAAAACGATGTGTACAGTGTTAGTTTACAATGCTATTTTAACATGAGTTTTTACATGGAGAGAACTGCTCTATGTAAAACCTCATGTTAAAATCGGATTGCATGCGGATGTCATACAGATGTCAAACAGAAAAATCGCACAGAAATCGCATTACACTCCCATTACACTCGCATGACACTCGCATAGCACTCAGCCATTTTTTGGGGCCTGAAATCGGACCGTTTTTTTACTCGCAAATGGGTATGAGCCCTAACAAGGGTAGCAGGAGCAAAATGGACCATACAATTTGTTGTGCAATTTCTCCTGAGTACACCGAAACCCCATATGTGGTCGAAAACTACTTTGAGGCACAATGCAAGGCTCAGAAGGGAAGAAGCACCATATTGCAGTTCAGATTTTGCTGGACTGGTTTGAGGGTGTCATGTCATTTTGGCAGAATCCCTGAGGTGCCGAACAGCAGAAACCTCCCATAAGTGGCATCATTTTACAAACTACACCTCTCAATGAATTCATCTATGGGTGCTATAAGCATGTTGACACCACATGTGCCTCACAGGAAGTTATACCATTGGACTATGAAGAAAGAATAATTAAAGTTTTACCACTAAAATGTTGTTTTAGCCCCAAATTTTTTATTTTTATTAGGATTAATAGGAAAAAATGGACCTCTCAGTTTGTTGTGCAGTTTTTCCTGAGTGCGCCAATACTCTACATGCAATTGAGAAATACTTTTGAAGCACAGAAGGGAAGGAACACCATGATATAGTGCAGATTTTTGTGGTTTGACCCCCTGGGAGAACCCTGTGGTGCTAGAACCCCATTTTACAAACTACACCTCTCAATTAATTTTTTATACCATTGGGCAGTGAATAAAAAATAATTTAATTTTTAACACAAAATATGGGTAGAAATGGCACCAAGAATTTTCACACAATTTCTACTGAATGTGTAAATACCCCATATGTGGCTGTACAGTACTGGTTATCCACGCAATGAGATTTGGGAGGGACAAAGCTTTATTTGCCTCCTGGAGTACAGATTTTCCTAGAATAATTTGCAGACTCCATATACAGAGCCAGTGTCGGACTTGGGTGCCAAGGACACACCAGTAACATTGACTTTGGAGGCCCACTTTTCATCTGCATACAAATATTATACTGCCCTCATTCACAAATTTTCCTAAATCTCTATATAATAATAAAAATGGTAGTTTGGTTAATGAATGATGAGATGTTGCTTTTTTCTGAACAGAGTGAATCAAGTGAATTATGCCAAGTACTGCCCATACAGTAGGGTTTGGGGCCCACTGGAGGATTGCCCTGTTACCCTATGGGCCAGTCCAAGCCTGTACAGAGCCCTTAAGTGCTAGAAGAGCAGAATACCCCCTCAAGTGACACCATTTTGGAAATTACTGCCCTTTGGGAATTTATCTACAGGTGTAGTGATGATTTGACTCCATGGGTGTTTTCCTGAAACAAGCAGCAGTGGATGTTGCTGAATGAAAATTGAAAATCTGCCATTGTAATGCCTGTATATTGTAGTGCATTGTAGTACATTGTAGTGCCCAGTATGTTGTAGTGCCCAGTATGTTATCCTGTTGCTGCAAATAGATTAAATGGAAATACACTATGGACTACAGAACAGGAGAAGGACTTGGGTATTCTGCTGATCTTACTTAGTTCTCAGATTCAAGCATCAGCTGCAAAAGCAAACAAGATTTTAGGGTGTATAAAAAGAGAGATAAAATTCTGTGATCTCAATTTAATGTTACCCCTCTATAAATCTGTTGTAAGGCTACATGTAAAATATGGGATCCAGTTTGGGTCCCCACATTTTAAAAAGGATATTTAGAAGTAAGAGACAGTTCAAAGGCAGGCAACTAGATTACTGCAACCGATAGAAGGCCTATGACGAGAGCTGGTAAAAGTGGGGTTTGTTTAGCTTAGAAAAAAAGACACCACTGGTGGAGAAAGGTTGAACTTGATGGACCTAAATCTTTTTTCAACCTATACAATAGTTTAACTGTAATAATGCTGCAGGTGCTGGGGATGTCGCCACAGATCAGAGACAGACCTAGAGTTAAAGGGTTTATTCACAGGCAATAGACTCTCCACGCAGGGAGAAGCAGTGGGGGTTAAAAGTGACAGAGTAAACGGTAAAACAGTAGAAAGGCTAGGGAAAGCTATTAAACAGTTATGCAGAGTTGAAACGGTTAAACTGGAATTTTTGTGACTTATCAGTCCGAGGAAAGCTTGGATTGCAGGGTCTCTTTCTCCCACATTGGCACCATCAACAGCGGTGCTTGCAGTCTCTGTAGTCTCTCCTCTGAATGAAGCTGGGACCTCAGGGATTAAAGCAGGAAGCAGGGAGACGCTGCGAACCTGAGTTTACCCTGCTCTAAGTCTCTGTATGATACACTGTCAGTCTCTACCAGAAGCGATGCTGCGCACACTCGGAAGTCTCTTTGCCACACTCAGGGGTCTCGGCTTGCCACTGTGGTCACCGGGACTGCGCTCACGGGTCACTATCTCTGCACTGTCAGGGGGGAAGTCTCTGGACCCGGAGGCTACCAAGTCCACGTACTCACATACAGCTTTCACTATGTCTCATACTTCAGTCTCAATCCTCTGACGGGGAGTTCTCTCTCTCTGGGAGCGTGGTGCTGCAGCCTTCTTTCTCTCTTGAGCACCCCCCCTGTCTCTGGCATACTCTGCTCTGTCCCTGGCGTGCTCTCCTTTCGCGCCCTCTGCCTGCAAAGCTTCCGGTTCACCGCCCCTTCCTCTTCCTCTATGCCCCTTGCAGTCACATGGTCCAGTCGGTCCAGGGCAGAAAACCTTCCCCCCGGCAACCCTGCTGTCTAGCTAGGTGGTTCCGGATACGGAGCAGGGAAGGTAACCTCTTTTGGGCTCTTCCTGTTCACCCCCTTACATAACTATGCTGCAGTTTTTAATGCAGACATTTGGCTCATATAAAGAAAAATGTCCATCTGAATATTTAATAACATTAGTCAGTCAGTTTTTTTTCCAAGGGCAACACTCGGACTGAAAATACGGTCGTGTAAGCAATCTCCTTACAATCAGACACCCAAGAGAAAGTGCTTACTTTTTCACTATTGAGACAACAGGGCCAGACATTCAGTGCCAAGTGCCCTCATTCTGACACATATGGTTAAAGGCTTGCTCATTTCGTACAATTCGAGATGCTTCTTTTGCCGACTCTCTTCTCCACATATCAGTCATCGAACATTTCTTCTACTCTATAGTAAACCCCTTCCCCCCCACAGTGCAAAGACACACTACTTATTTCTATGGATGCAAATCACTGCCATTTTTGTTCAGTTCATAATCTATTGGGCCATATTATAATTTTGTTCTGAAGGTAGCCTCTGCTGACTGCAGCAAGATATTAATTAAGTGTCCCACAATAAACATGAGAAGAGCAATGCTACCCATATGCTCTTTGTGTATATTCATTGCCTAGCACTATAAAACCTCCTTTCAGAATGAGAATCAAAACCTGAGGACATCAAAGGGATAATTGTGCACACACATGGGTACAACGATAGATGCACAACAAAGCTGAACATTTTCCACGTTAGTCTCTGCATATTGTACATACGGCCTGCCTGGCACATCCCTGAAATGACTGGCAGCTTCTAGAACATTTGGAGAGCTGTTATGCTTATGTGAAGTACCAATTGTAATTGAGATTGTGCCAGGAAAAGTGCAGTGGGGATAAATATGAGCTGATAAATGTGTTAGCTATCTAGATTGGCAATAACTTTACTTACTTATTGTAAATATTCATTATTTAATATTGCTTGAGTTTTCAGACTAATGAGAATCCAAATTTACTGTGCTGTTCTGTGCATGTGAAAAGTATAGTGTTATTCATGAAAATATTTCACTTGTTTCTTGTCATACAGAAATCAAGAAAATTTTTTCCAATAACCTTCTTTGGATCAATTTCCTGGATTGCAATTTTTTCTTATCTAATGGTATGGTGGGCGCATCAGGTGAGCATATACTTAAAGAATGAAAAATAGCATAAAAATTCCTAATCCACTAACACTATTAAGATACTTTCTAGACCTTATTCAGAGGTCCATGATTTTGCAAAAAAATACTCAAGTGTCATCTCTGTTTTTGATCTGAGTAGCACCAGCAAGTCAATATGTCCATTGTCACCATCAGTATATCAGTGATTTTCACGTATGGATAAATAATTAAGTTGCAAAGCATCTCCTTTACCTCCTTTACATTGTAATGTTAATCATAGACAGTTATACTGACTGTACACTAATGGCATCTGTGTGCATGATTTTCACGGACCCATAAACTTGTATGGGTGATTTTCAACAAAGACACAGATAAAAAACGGACAGGTTTTTGTGATTTTTTTTTTTTAACAGACACACTATTTGCAAAAAATCACCAACACAGTCCTATAGACCAAGGCCGGTTAAACTATGGCCCGTGGGCCACATCCGGCCCTTTGCTTGTGCTTGTCTGGCCCGCGGACAGGCACAAGCAAACAGACTAGAATGAATGCTCGAGCAGTCACAGCTCTCCGGAGCATGCGGGCAAGGTAGCAATACAGAGTGCAGTGAGAAGTCTGAGGAGGGCGGAGAGGAGGTGGATCAGCCATGGTGCTGCCTGCATAAGGATGCAGAGGGAGATGGAAAGGAGGCGGAGCACCCATGGTGCGGCCAGCATAATCATTCAGAGGGGGGTGGAGAGGAGACAGAGCTGAGGGCGGAGCTTTTCAAGGTCCTGAACATTGCTGTGTGCATCTGACCTGCATAGAGATACATAAGAGACGCAGATCAGATGACCACAGCACACTGCCCTTGATGCTCTCAGGGTATGTGCACACATTGCGGATTCTACTGTGGCTTTTTCTGCATAAAATCCGCATCTCTTAGCAGAAAACACATGTGCATTTTTTATGCGTTTTTGCCTCGAATTTGATGCATTTTTGCCGCGGATTTGATGCAGTTTTTCAGTGCGGTTTTGCCTGCGGATTTGTATGCGTTTTTGTAAGCTAAATAAAGATATGTTATTTAACAAAAAAAAAAAAAGAAGATTTGTGATGTCATTTCTGGTCCAACCTCCTCTTTTACATTTGTCCAACCCACACTCCATTAAACACACAGATAGATAGATAGATAGATAGATAGATAGATAGATAGATAGATAGATAGATAGATAGATAGATAGATAAATATAGATATATATGGGATAGATAGATATGAGATAGATAGATCCATATATCTAGCTATAGCTATATCCATAGATATTTCCATAGACATTTCCATAGATATATCTATACATCTATCCATAGATATATCCATAGATATATCCATAGATATATCCATGTTTATTAATGAACAATATGCTTCATTAAAAAAACAAAATTGAAAAAAAAAAATGGCGTGGGCTCCCGTGCAATATTCTGCATCAGAGGGGGAAAGCCGACGGCTGGGGGCCAATATTTGTAGCCTGGGAAGGGGGTAATACCCATGGCCCCTTCCCAGGCTATGCATATCAGCCAGCATCTGTCTGCATAGCCTTTACTGGCTATTAAAATAGGTGGACCCCCCAAAAAAATTACGTGGGGTCCCCCTATATTTTATAGCCAGAAAGGCTACGCAGTCAGCTGCGAACTGATATTCATAGCCTAGGAAGGGACCATGGATATTGCCCCCCCCGGCTACAAATACCAACCCACAGCCACCCCAGAAATGACGCATCTCTAAGATGCGCCAATTCTGGCACTTAGCCCCTCTCTTCCCACTCCCGTGTAGTGGTGGGATATGGGGTAATAAGGGGTTAATGTCACCTTGCTATTGTAAGGTGACATTAAGTCCGGTTAATAATGGAGAGGCGTCAATAAGACACCTATCCATTATATTTAGAAAGGGTTAAAAAAAAGCACACATAAGAATAAAGTCTTTTAATTAAATACAGCACAACACGGTTTTCATATTTTTATTGTACTCCCAGATCCAAGCGACGCCCTCGATCTCCTAGAATAATAAGTAAAAAAGAAACCAACCATATACTTCCTGTCCGACGCAGTCCAATTAATAACTAGTGTCCCATGACGATATCCCCTATAGAACAGTGACATCAGGTGATGTCACTGCTATATAGGGTCTCCCAGTGATGAAATAACAGTAGACAATGCCTCCTGCAGTGCATCACTGAGATTACCTGAGTTCAGGGTCTCACTTTACAGTAATGCTGTGTGAGAATTAGGGTTAGGGTTACGGGACCTCTTTCCCAGCGGTGGAGGGATACACAGCGGAGGATTACCTCCGCCTCTCATTTCATCACTGGAGCCCCTGTTGAGCAGTGACATCACCTGATGTCACTGTTCTATAGGGGAAATCGTCGAGGGACACTCGTTATTAATTGTACTACGGCGGAAAGGTAAGTATAGGTTGGTTTATTATTTTATTTTTATTACAGGTGATCGAGGGCTTTGGGGAATTAGGTGATTGGTAAGTATGTTCTCTATGTTATGTGCTGTATGTTATATGTATGTTCTGTATGTTATATGTTGTATGTTCTTTGTCTTCTTTTTTTTTTTTTTTGCATTCAACACATTAGCTAGATGATGGGACTTCTACTGTCCCATCATTGGCTAATGTGTCACTCACTGTCAGGGTAGCAGGCATAGCCCGATAGGACTTGTAGTCCCTGCATACACACACACACAGCCCCGCCGACCCCCCCGGACAGACCGATGATCGAAGCACAGCCCCGCAGACCGCCCGCACAGCCCGATGACCCCCTCACAGCCCCACAAGCCCTCCCCGCACAGCCCGATGACCCCCGCACAGGCCTGGCAGACCCCCGCAAGACCCCGTACAGTCCCAGCAACCCCCGCAAACCCCCCGCACAGCCCCGGCAGACCCCACTCACAGCCTGATGACCCCCGCACAGCCCCGCAGCCCCCCCCACACACACACACACACATTGGCCCATACATGCACACGGTTACCACCTACACACCATACATGCACACAGTCACTGCCCACACACCATACATGCACACAGTCTCCGCCCACACACTTCCCCCCTCCCAATCTGCTGCGTTTCATCCGCAGCAAAACCGCAGATCTTTTTGAGACCTGCGGTTTCTCCAGTCACCTTCCACGACAGTCACCTTGGAGGATGTCTCCTTGCCCTAATGGGGGACAGGAAACACAGAGGTTAAATCACCCTCCCCTTCCTGCTACCTCCAGTGTTTTTTCTGTCCATCAGTGGGGCATGAAGAGGTTACAGAGGGGCTGCCGTGGCCAGCGAGCGGAGCTCTTAAATACTTACAGCACTGGGCATCCGAGGTTGGGGGGTTCGCCTCTCCTCCTCCATGTCGCTGCTCCCATCTCCACCTCCCGGTGTGACTCGGGACTTGTCCCTCCCGTGCCCTCTGGGGTAAAGCGGGGTGGTATAGTGTGGCCGGGGTCCTCCTGCTAGCTCCCCGGCTTCCTCCTTCCTCCCACGCTGCTGTACCGGGTCCGCGCGCGTCGGAGGGGGCGGGCCCCTGACCGGAAGTGACATCAGCGCGCACTTCCGGTTCACGTCCTCCAGCATTTCCCGGGATGGGGATCACGCGCCGGGCACCCCGGGGGACGCAATAACAGCAGGGGTCGGGCGACAGGTTCCTCCCCACGGACCAGGAGGAAGGAGGGACACGAAATGACCAACGCTGCAACACCCATATAATGGGGCCACAGACTCCAGGTAAGCGCAGTGTGTCTGTACGGTGACTGGTGCTGACATGGACAGTGACAAACCCTCGACAGCTGCATCTGCAGAGCCCAGCGTTCCCCCTCCTACTGTGAGTAGCAGGGCCGGTCCCTTAACTGTCAAGCTTTCATGGCACGGGTCTGATCAAGCCTTCTCTCTCTCCTTGCAGGAAGACAAAGCCTCTGACCCAAGAAATCCCCGCAAGTGTGGTATCTGTGGTGCCAGGTTTCCTTCTGATTATAAAAAGAAGCTATGCCAACCTTGTACGCAAAACATTCTGTGCACCGAACAGCCCTCCCTGTTTGACAGCATAAAAACTCTCATTAAGCAGGAGGTTCAGACCTCCATGGCGGCCCAGACCCCGGTGATCCAGGGCCCTCCCCCAAAAAAGAGGAAAAGGGCACCTACGGAAGCCGATTCAGATTCGGGAGAAGTCCGTACCTCAGGGTCAGAGGACATTTGGGAAACTTAGGGCTCGGCATCCACCTCCAAACATGACGCAAAAAAATACTATTCCTCCTCTGAGGATATGGAGGAGTTGGTCTCCATGGTGAGAAATACCATGGGGGTTGAGGAGGTGAAGCTCTCAGTCCAAGATGAGATGTTTGGGGGGCTGAAACCCAGAGGTAGGAAGGGTTTTCCAGTACACGAAAACATCCAAAATCTGATAGTTCAGGAGTGGTCCTCCCCTGGGAAAGCACTTAGTGTACCCTCAGAACTAAAAAAACGCTTTCCCCTCGAGGGTGACAACCCTATTTGGGAAATAAAATAGATGTTCAGGTCTCCAAAGTGACTAGAAAGACGTCCCTTCCTTTCGAGGACTCTTCCCAGTTGAAGGATCCAATGGATTGCAAAATAGAAAGTCACCTTAAAAAATCCTGGGAAGCATCTACGAATTAGCTCAAAGCAAATGTAGCCTCCACTTGCGTCGCTAGCTCGATGTTCTTCTGGCTTCGTACGTTAGAGGAACACCTCTCGGGGGGTACTCCCAGAGAAAAAATTTTAGATTCCCTTCCCTTCCTCCAAAAAGCAACAGGCTTTTTAGCCGATGCTTCGGGAGAGATGGTGCGGGTAGCAGCAAGGTCCTTAGTCCTTTCAAATTCGGCTAGAAGGGCCCTTTGGCTGAAGTCATGGGGAGGTGACATCACCTTTAAGACAAAACTCTGTGCCATCCCCTTCCAGGGGCACCACGTGTCCGGGCCAGTCTTGGATGACATCCTCGAGAAGGCTTACGACAAAAAGAAATCGTTACCCGAGCAGAGAGTCGCCAAGAGACGATTTTTTTGTCCCCCATGAGAGCAGCCCTCCCAGAAGGAGTTCAGAGGGAAAGGCAAGATGGGAAGATGGAGCTACCCAAAGGGGGGTAGAGGGAAGAACATCCTTGTCCCTCAGCAACAGCAACCCCCAGACAAACAGTGACCTCGAACCAGTGGATCCTGCATACTATACAATTTGGGCTGAAACTGGAGTTCGAACACCCCCCCCCACTGTTTAAGAGTCACCCCTGCACAGTCCCCAAGTCTCCAAAAGATTCTACTTCAGATAGAAGATCTATTACGGGAAGGAGTAAGCTCATACGTACCTCAGCAGGAAATAGGCAGAGGACATTACTCCCGCCTATTCCTGCTGAAGAAGCCCTCCGGAAAGCACATGCTTGTCATAAACCTGAAACCCCTGAATCGCTTCATCAGATACCGGAGGTTCAAGATGGAGTCAGTAAAATCGGCAATCCCTCTTATTGGGCAGGGTTGGCTGATTGCTACGATAGACCTAAGGGATGCTTATTACCATGTCCCAATTCGTCCGGATCACAGGAAGTTCCTGAGGTTCGCGGTCTCCCACGACCAGGTGATCAGCCATCTCCAGTTCAACGCCCTCCCATTTGGCGTATCCCCTACACCAAGAGTATTTACGAAAATTATGAGGGAAGCAGTCATCCGTCTTTAGGGAATATGAATTGTCCCATATTTAGACGATCTGCTCACTGTCGCTCCATCGGTATCCCGGCTGAACCAGGACGTATCAAAGACCCTGCAGATCCTCGAATCCCTAGGTTGGATCCCGAATCTCCAGAAGTCGGACCTTCATCCTTCCCCAAGGAAAAAATTCCTGGGGATCCTCTTAGACTCGGAAAAGAGGACGTCCTTTTTTCCCGAGGATCGTCAATCAGACCTTCGTCAGAGAATTATCCGGTTCAGAGAACAAAGGGCACCGACTCTGAGGGACACCATGTCTATCCTGGGGTCCCTGACATCGTGTATTCAGGCGGTATCCTGGGCACAGGCACATATGCGAATCCTCCAGTCATACGTCCTGATAAACGCAAGGAAGTATCAAAACAATCTGTCAAAAAGGATTCCACTTCCAGGACACGTAAAATCGTCCCTCTTGTGGTGGCTGAATTACCGGAACTCGAGACGGGGAATAAACTGGGACCAGCTTCCCCTGAAAATACTTTGTACCGATGCCAGTCTGAGAGGTTGGGGAGCCGTGGTGGAGGAGTCTTACTTCCAGGGACGATGGTCCCAGAACATAAGAACCAGATCCTCGAATCTAAGGGAATTGAAGGCAGTGGAGGAAGCACTAAAAGCCGCTTCATCCCTTATCCAGAACCATCACGTTCGGATCTATTCCGACAGCGTAACCATGGTAGCATATCTGACACCAAGGGGGTACGAATTATGCCAGTCTGAAGACAGTGGCAACAAGAATTTTCCTCTGGGCAGAAAAGCACCTATTATCCATCTCTGCGGTACACCTGAAAGGGTTGGAAAACATCCAGGGGGACTTCCTAAGCAGGAAAGATGTCCATCCAGGAGAGTGGTGTCTGACCTCGAGATGGGGAGTTCCAGAAGTCGACCTATTTGCGAATGCTCAAAATGCAAAAACAGCAACCTATTTCTCCCTCGGTCCCACGTACGGAGCCCGGGGGACGGATGCGTTCGCCCATCCATGGGTCTTCAGACTGGCCTATGCCTTTCCGCTGATCCCTATGCTGGCAAGGATGCTGCAGAAAATCTGATCAGACAGGGTCACGACAATCCTGGTGGCTCCAATGTGGCCAGGACGAAGCTGGTACAGAGCCCTGTTGGACATGGCCCTGGAAGGTCCCTTGCTTCTACCCCAAAAAAACCGACCTGCTTTTCCAGGGTCCCTTACTGCACCCAAACCCCAGCAAATTGAATCTAGCAGCTTGGTTATTGAGGCCAACATTCTGAAGGCCAAAGGGCTATCGGATGAGGTAATCCGTACCCTTCAAAAAAGTAGAAAGCTGGTAACAAATGCCGTATACGGCAAAATATGGAAGAAGTTCTCTTCCTGGTGTCTTCCTAAGGTCCCTGATGCCTTCCAACCCAATATTTCCCAGGTCCTAGATTTCCTACAAAAAGGATTAGAGCTAGGACTTACTCCAAGCACACTAAGGGTACAAGTATCTGCCCTTAGTTCAGGACCAGGACCTAGCCAGACACCATTGGATTAAATGATTCATGACCACTGCAAGCAGTATACGGCCTACACTCCCTAGTCGGGTTCCCCCCTGGGATCTTAATATAGTGCTGAATTGCCTAACACAGGCCTCGTTTGAGCCCCTGTCAGAAATTTCATTAAGGATCCTCACACTCAAAACAGTCTTTCTCGTAGCAATCACCACTGCTAGGGGAACTACAGGCCCTATCGGTACAAGAACCATACCTCCTGCTCAACTCGGACAGTACAGTACTGCGCCTAGACCCCTCCTTTATGCCCAAAGAGGTGTCAGACTTCCATAGAGCTCAGGATATTGTGTTGCCCTCATTTTGCCCAAATCCTTCTAGTACGAAGGAAGAAAAGTTCCACACCCTGGATGTCCGCAGGGTGGTTCTCCATTACCTTGAACTAACCAAGGATTGGAGAATCGACCAGAACCTGTTTATTCAATATTCAGGATGGAATAAGGGAAAGAACGTAGCAAAAAACACCCTGGCATATTCCTCAAAAGCTCTCTCTCCTCCCGAGATGCTGAAGGCCCACTCCACTCGATCAGTCGCTACATCATGGGCAGCAAGAGGGAACGCGTCATCGGAGCAGATATGCAGAGCTGCCACCTGGTCCTCTGTACACACCTTTACCAGACACTACAGACTAAATTTGAATAGGGATCTAACATTTCGCAGACGCCTTCTGCAAGCCGTGGTCCCTCCCTAAAAACTAGTGTTGGTATAACTCCAAGGTGACTGTCGTGGAAGGTGACTGGAGAAAATAGAATTAGACTTACCGGTAATTCGGTTTCTAGGAACCTTCCATGACAGCACTAATTTCCCTCCCTATCTAATATCTTTACTGGACGATTCCTGCTCTATTGGCAGTAACTATTCATGCTAGTATGTCCAGAAAAAACACTGGAGGTAGCAGGAAGGGGAGAGTTATTTAACCCATTAGGGCGGGGAGACATCCTTCAAGGTGACTGTCGTGGAAGGTTCCTAGAAACCGAATTACCGGTAAGTTTAATTTTATTTTTGCTGCGGATCAATGCAAGTCAATGGGTGCAGAAACGCTGCAGATCCGCACAAAGAATTGACATGCTGCGGAAATGAACCAGCAGCGTTTCCGCGCGAATTTTTCCACAGCATGTGCACAGAGTTTTTCAAATTACATAGACTTTTTAATGCTACTGTACAATGCAGGAGAATCTGCTGCTAACCCGCAGGGCGAAATCTGCTGCGGATCCGTAGTAGAATCCGCAACGTGTGCACACCTTAGAGTCCTGACTTGTCACAGTGAGGACATCACCCTCTGCACCCCCACTACACAAATCTGTAGTTTTATGAAAGGCATGTTCCAGGTAAGATTAGAGCAAGATATTGGGCTTTATATACATGTGACAAGTAGAGTGCACGGATTCACATGAGGCCTATATCTGTTATTACAAGGTAAAGGGGTTGTCCAGAGTTGGGATTAAAGTCTGTAGCCACTCTGTGTGACACAGAATTCTGCATGTGAATCCTCAAATAGCGAGGATTTACAAATCTGCCCTTGCATAGAGTAACTGCAGACTTGAGCCCCAAGCCTGGACAACCCCTTTAAATAAGGCACACGTATAGAAATGACAGTCAGGGTGTGTGCACACGCTGCAGATTCTGCTGCGGTTCCGCAGTGGTTTTGGCCGCTGCGGGTCCGCAGCAGTTTTTGCTGCGGTGTACAGTACCATTATTCCCTATGGGAATACAAAACCGCAGCGCAGACGGTGCGGATTTTTCCACGCGGTTTTTCTGCGGTTTTGAAACCGCAGAAAGAATTGACATGTCAATTCTTTCTGCGGATTCCGCTGCGGTTTGCCATCTCCTCCAATGTGGAGATGAAAAATCGCAGAGCAATCCGCAGGTAAAACCGCAGGTCTTTTGACCTGCAGATTTTACAAAAACCGCGCAGCCAAACAATATGAGCTGTTGAGCTCTGTGATTGTCAGCAGCAGTGATGTGAGCTATAGTTGGGTTGTCACTACTGCAGCCAGTAAATAGAGATCAGCGCAGTGGTGAAATGGTAGAGCTAAATTTGGGGTGAGTAACATCATATCATATTTTATTATCCATCGCGGGAGATTAAATTCTAGAAACTTATAACTGGATACATCATGAAAGGAGTTGTCGAGCATTTTGGTTACAAGTCTGTAGACACTCTATGTGACTGCAGACTTGTGAATCCTCACAACACATGTACTACGCGCTGTGAGGATTCTCAGCGCCGATCGGACACATGACCGCAAGTATGCAATATGCAATCTTTACATCACTGGTTAAAGTATGTTTTATTAAAAAGACAATTAAAGTGGTGAAAATGTGATTAGCTTCTAGTAGATTTTACTATAAAGCTTATTGTAACCTGTATTCTTACCCGTATATACATCTAATTAAAACCGTATTTTCAAAAACAATAAAATAATGAGCTGAATTAAGTTCAGCCGATTGGTTCAGCCCTCCACAACTTTCCCAGTTCCTCATGTGGCCCCTTGGGAAAATTAATTGCCCACCCCGCTATAGACTATGATGGGAGCGTGTTCTACCTGTGAAATCCAGGGCCGGCCCGAGAGATTACGGCGCCATAGGCGAAACTATTTTGTTGTGCCCCTACTATTCTTGGCAGTAGATGAAAACTTGGGATATAAATTTAGGAGTAAAATAAACCATAACAACAATGATTAATTAACTCTCTCCTAACTCTTTAATCTTCTGCGAAGTTGTATAGGACAAATATATACAAAGTAATCAATAACACAAAACAAAAACGATCATAGGTAATTAAAATTTTTGTTTCCTTGTCTTTTTTTTTGAAAAGGATGACACTAAGTCATCGAGATTAATTTGTTTAGCAACTTCAGATTTTATCGAAATTGTTGCCAACCCAACCAACCTCTCTTGCGTCATATTTGCCCTTAAATATGTACACTTTTCTTTCCATCCCTAAAACTTTTTGCCTTTTGAAAAGATTTTTTATAATTTTTTCTATTTTTTTCTCTGGCGCCCCCTTTGGGTCGGTGCCCTAGGCGGCCGCCTAGTTCGCCTATACGTTCGGGCCGGCCCTGGTGAAATCCACATATATAACACATAGTGCAAAACAGACATCTGCATGAGGACTTAGAACAGAGATGTGAAACTCAAATACACAGGACCAGAAATGTTAAACTTAAATACACAGAGGGCCAAAATTAAAATCTTGGACAAACGTTGGTATTTATTTAAAAAATGTTTATAATTACGGAAGTTTTTCGTTATCATCAAATGTAACGATGAACATTTTCATATAGAAACAAGCTTAAATTGGTTGTCCCACGAACAAAGTACATTTTATTTAGTAGTTCTTAGAATAAAATATGTTATGTAAGAGCATAAAGTATAATGGCCCCACATAGTCCTCCATACAGGATAATGGACACCACATAATGCTCCATACAGTATGAAGGACCCCACATAGTGATCCTTTCAGTATAATGGCCCCACATAGTCTTCCATACAGTATAAAGGCCCCACATAGTGCCCCATACCGGGTAATGGCCCCACATAGTCCTCCACACAGTGCTCCATGTGGTATAATGGGCACCACACAGTGCTCCATAGAACATAATGGGTACCACATAGTGTTCCATACAATGCTATGGGCACCACATGGTGCTCCATACAGCATAATGGGCACCACTTGGTGCTCCATACAGTATAATGGGCACCACTTGGTGCTCCATACAGTATAATGGGCACTACACAGTGCTCCATACGGCATAAAGAGCACCACATAGTGCTCCATACAGTATAGTGGGCCCCATATATTGCTCCATACAGTATAATGGACACCACACAGTGCTCCATACAACATAATGGAGACCATAGAGTGCTCCATACAGTATAATGGGCACCACATATCACATAGTGCTCCATACAGTATAAAGTCCTCATATAAAAAAAAAATAAATACTCACCTGTACCAGTTCTTGCGTTGCTCTGGTCTCTTTACGGTGTTTTCAGATGCTCTGCACATCTTGGAACAGCGGGCATATTGTAATGAAGACATCGCACCAGCTGCACAGAGACGTCACACGCAGAGGGGGTATAATGTGAGAGGAAGCGTCAGCTGATGAGCTTTCACCCATCATTGCTTTCAACTGTATCAGCATCTTGAATGCCGATATAGTTGAAAGTGTGATGCCACATTGCTGGCCAAATATACTCGGCGAATCTGTCCAGCCAATTGTATTCAGCTTGTGGGCCAGAGTTTGACATATGTGCCTTACACTAACCCAATCCACAATTTGTTTCCTAATATGTTTGTTAGAAACTTGTATTCAACACAATTGGAGTTAATAATGTTTTTTTTTTGTTGCCATCTTACTGTATATATAATGTACATTCATTGTGTACTTTCCTTCAATTTTCCCCAAGTATGCAATACTACAAACTAATTTCTTTCAATAAAATTGTGGTTTAATATACAATGCGCTTTAGGATATGTGTCTTGTCCAAGTGGTCAATAATGTTCTTTATGCTGAAATCGCTTCAGGAATCACTTCTCTTATTTGTAAGCCTGAGCATTTTTGTTAGTGTTTTTGGTCGTTTCATAAAGCGTTTTTTTTTTTCAATGTTTTTTCCCTCTCTTGTTTTTTAAGTGTTACTTGAGGTGTCTTTTTATTGGCGTTTTCCTTTCGATTTATTATATCCTTTAAGCAATAAATAAACAGTTTAGGTTTTTTGAAGTGGAAGTACTGAATAACGGTTAATAGATGCCCTGATATCTTCTGGGTGTTTTTTTTTTAGCTGTCACATTGACTTGAAAAGTATTTAGCATCTTCCTAGTCGGAAACTCCAGAAGGATATATGTGGCACCCCAGAGTCTGGTTGCCATAGTGACATTGCCTCCCTTTAAGGGGTGATGTCATGCCTGGAGGCAGGAGGGAGGTCCCCATGCCAGGTAACACAGGTTACATGACAATTCCTGCTGCAGGTCAGAAAGGGGAGCTTCCTTATAAATTCTGGCCAGCAGGTGGGGTTAGTGAGTCAGTAAGAAGTCATCTGAGAGAGTAAACAAGGGAGTTGTCATGGAAATGGGGGCAGCTGGAGCTCATGACAAGACAGTTAGAGACAGTTGAAGTTGGTCTGTGAAGAGGAAAGGGACAGGAGCAGAGACAAGAGGCTCTGGGGGAACTAAAATTGCGTATAGCTGACCCCAGAGCGAAGCGCTGATATAAAAAGGGACGCCAGAGTCCTTGGCTGGGCAGGAGCTGTACGCCCTGACAGCTGAATCTGGAGTACAGGGGACTGCAAGTTCCTTGGACACACTGAATACCTGAAGGCACAGCAGCAGACCAAGAGCCCGGGGCTGACAGTGAAAAGGACAGGACCCGTGATATAGGCTCACGCTGTCAGTCATACAGGTTAGAGATCATCATGCAGGAGAGGGTCGCAGCTTAGCTACAAGCAGCAGGGACCCGAAAACAGAGCGCAGAAGGAAGATCCCCAACCCCACCTGGCAGGGTGGATCCCCTGAATGCCTCCAGGCGAGCCGGACTCAATCCCTCATCTGTATTTGGTACCCCAGATTGCAAATACTTTCAAGTAAAAGGTAAAGAAAACTGCACCTCTCTGTGTCCTTGAGTTATTCTCTGCACCCCAACGTTCACCACCATCTGAACAATCAAATATATTTGCCCTGGGGCCCCGCTCTACCTGTGGGGAGCTGAACCATCTTTGCTGCATCACCATCAGCGCCAGAGGACCAAAACTGCAGCGTCGGCCACCCATTGCCGAACACCACGGGTGGCGCCACAATTAAACACCACATAACTATCCAGTATTTAATTACTGGACGCCCAGGGCCATGGACCGGGTCACTGCCTCCGTGACATCCTCTTTTGAGAGCCTGACCGGCTCGGTACCGAGTAACCTAAGGCCCTGCGGGGCGCTCCATATACATGTTACTTCTTTTAAAAAATTCAAGTGTGATAAAATAGTGAAAAAATGCAATTCTGACATTATTTTTTTTTTTTGTTTTTATGGTTACAGCGAGTTGTAGTTTTGAATTGCACCATCCATTTTTCAATATAATGTACTGAAAAATAGGAAAATAATTCCTAGTTGAATGAAATTGTGAAAAAATGGAATTCCACCATTATTGTGTTGGTTTTGTTTTTACAGTATTCATTGTATTGTAAAAATAACCTGGAAGCACGATTTTAGTAACATAAAACGTCCATAGATTTTTTTTTCTATTTAATGGGAGTCTGTCATCGGGTTTTCGTCATCTAATCTGAAAACAGAAGATTGTAGACATAGAGACATAGATTCCAGCTGCTTACTGTAGTTTTGATAAAAATTGCAGTTTTATCAGCAGGAGATTATCACTAGAGGACTAGTAAACCTGCTGCCATATAGTCCTGCATATTAATGAGCGCTCAATAATCACTCCCCCACCACTGTTTGGTAGCTGTCTGCCTGTGTTATAAGGTACTGTCACACTTAGCGATGTACCAGCGATCCCGACCAGCGATATGACGCGGACAGGATCGGTGGTACATTGCTAAGTGGTCGCTAGTGAGCTGCCACACAGGCAGATCTCACCAGCGACATCGCAGGGGTCGGGGGTCGCTACTTACGTGTCAGACGAGGTGATGAAGACGTCCTCCCGCCCGCGTCCACGCGTCGCTCGTCGTCACAGCAGGAAGCCCCAGCAGGATGCTGACGACGAGAAACAGCACAGGACGTTCTCACGCGATCAGCGATAACCAGCGGGGGAGCCGGTCGGAGGTAAGTATCAGACATAGCGATATCGCTAGCAATATCGCTATAACGTCACAAAAACCAGTGACGTTATAGCGATATCGCTTAGTGTGACAGGCCCTATACAGAGCTCAGCATTCAGAGAACTGGTAGATCTGCAGCATATAAGAAACAGATTTTATCAAAACTGCTGCAAGCAGTCCAGTAAGGCATACCTAGCTTGAATTTAGGATCTCTGCCTCTACATCATGCTACTCTCACATAGGTTAGCAAAAACCTGGTGACAGATTTTTTTTAAGTGGTGAAAAAAAATTCAGAAGTTGTAAGAATAAACATTTGGATTGTGTCGCCATTTTGTGAAATCCATAACATTTTAATTTTTTCGTCGATGGAGCTGTATGGAGGCTTCATTTTTGTGTCACAAGCTGACTGATTTATTGATACCATTCTGTGGTACGCGCAATGTTTCGATTTCTGCTGTTAAAGAAAAGAAGCTGCCTGTGTACATAGCCAGTATCTCGCATGTGGAGGGAACTCCACTCTTGAGTCACCTCCACACACTGAACTCAGCGCTGACATACATACAGTATATGTCATTTTGCCTTAATAGGTTAATGGGGAAGAAGGAAAGTGATTAGAATTTTTTTTTTTTATTAAAAATTTAAACTTTTTTCTTACTTTTTACTAAAATTTTCTGTATTGAAGTCTGGTGTACAACACTTTGATAAGTCGCAAAAGAATTTGGTATTTTCACATCAGTTTTTCCCAGCTACGCAAAAATGGGTAGAGCTGGAGCAGTACGGGGGTGTGAAGCCACAGACTGCAACTTTCCTTACACCAGAAATCCTACTCCAGTCCCTGTGGCACACAGAACGACCCCTCAACAAAATTGGTGTGAACAACGCCCATCTTGATGAATTGGTGCCTGTATCTCACTCAAAAATAAGCCCTGACTGAACAGGGTAATGTGTGGCTTAAGCCCCCGACACACACAGTGAGATCGCTAGCAAGATCGCTGCTGAGTCACAAGTTTTGTGATGCAACAGCAATCTCACCAGCGAGATCAGTGTGTGTGACATGTATCAGCGACTGGCCCCCCCGCCGGGTATCGCTGATCGTGCTCGAAAGCCCTGGACATTTTTTTGATCGTTGGTCACCCACTGGCCAGCACGCATCGCTGCATGTGTCAGGCGGGAGACCATTGATCAGCGAGCTGGAGCTGGTATCCAAGGTAAACCGTGGGTAACTAAGCGCGTGCATCACTTAGTTACTTAGTCACCAGCGTCGTCGCTGGTCGTGATCGCTGCTGAGATCTGCCTGTTTGGCAGCTCACCAGCAATCATGTAGCGACACACCAGCGATCCTGACAAGGTCATATCTTTGTCAGGATCGCTGGTGAGTCGCTATGTGTGACAGGGGGCCTTAGTGAGAAAAAGGGCATATCTTAACCCCTTTCTGACATCAGTGTAAATATACGCCCAATGTCGGACTCCCTCCCTTTGATGTGGGCTCCAGCGGTGAGCCCACAACTTTCCCGGGACATGTCAGCTATCAACTAGTTAAATTCCGCTGTTAAACGCTATCAGCGGCATTTAAATGACGCTTCCGGCAATCGCACTGGAAATACGCACATCGGTGACCCACGTCACGTGATTGCGAGTCACTGGTGTGTCGGCATGACAAACTGAGGTCTCCTGGAACACCTCTATGGTTGTCAGTGCCGGATTTCTGTGAGCGCCACCCAATGGTCGGCGCTTATAGCACGTCAGCAATTTTACTACATAGAAGTGATCTGACCATCGCTTCTATGTAGCAGAGCCGATAGGGTTATGGCAGCTTCTAGGCTCCTATGAAGACTATTGAAGCATGCCAAAAGTTTAAAAAAATGTGTTTAAAAATATAAAAAAAAAAATAAAAAAATATAAAAGTTCAAATCACCCCCCTTTCGCCCCATTCAAAATAAAACAATAAAAATAAAATCAAACGTACATATATTAGGTATCGCCGCATTCAGAATGGCCTAATCTATCCATAAAAAGAAGTATTAACCTGATTGCTGAACGGCGTAGTGAGGAAAAAAAGTAAATTACGATTTTTTTGGTCGCCGCAACATTGCATTAGAATGCAATAATGGGTCATTAAAAGATCGTATCTGCACCAAAATGGTATCATTAAAACATCCTAGATCATGAAAAATGGAGATGCTACGGGTCTTGGAAAATGATGCAATTTTTTTTTTTTTTTAGCAAAGTTTGGAACTTTTTACACCACTTAGATAAAAAAGAACCAAGACATGATTGGTGTCTTTGAACTCGTAATGACCTGGAGAATCATAATGGCAGGTCAGTTTTAGCATTTAGTGAACCTAGCAAAAAAGCCAAACAAAAAACAAGTGTGGGATTCCAATTTTTTGGCAATTTCACCACACTTGGAATTTTTTTCCCATTTTCTAGTAGACGACATGATAAAACCAATGGTAGTGTTCAAAATTACAACTCGTCCTGCAAAAAATAAGCCTTCACATGGCCATATTGATGCAAAAATAAAAAAGTTATGGCTCTGGGAAGGAGGGGAGCGAAAAACGAAAACACAAAGCCGAAAAAAGCCCTGGGGGTTAAGATGGTCTAAAGTAAGCAGTGATGTAAAGTTAAGATACTGTCACACTTAGCGGTCAGGATCGCTAAGTGGTCGCTAGTGAGCTGCCAAACAGGCAGATCTCACCAGCGACATAGCAGGGGTCTGGGGTCGCTACTTACCTGTCAGACGAGGCGATGAAGACATCCTCCCGCCTGCGTCCACGCGATGCTCGTCGCCACAGCAGGAAGCCCAGCAGGAAGCGGCCGACGAGAATCGGCCCAGGCCGTTCTCGTGTGATCAGCGATAATCAGCGGCAGGAGCCGGTCGGAGGTAAGTATCACACATAACAATATCGCTAGCAATATCGCTGCTCTTTCACAAAATCAGTGACGTCATAGCGATATTGCTTGCGATATCGCTTAGTGTGACAGGCCCTTTAGACAAAAGTGTCTAAAGATGTGCCAGATTTATCATTCAACATTAGTCATTGCAACAAATTTGTCATATTGTCAGAATATCTAATCTAGGTTTACACTGTATAATGCACAAGATTAGTCATTGTCCCCCAATGCTTGTTTAACCACTTTTAGGATATGTGTTCATAATGTCTTTTTCAGGCAAGTACGCTCCGTAACCGACCTGAAAAGGTCATTTTTATTGAGCAATGAATGCTATAAAAGCAAAGCCCAGAATACAATTGTAGAATTGCATTTCTTTCGTTGCAGTTTCACTTGGAATTTTTTTCCCGTTTTGCAGTACGTTGCATGGTAAAATAGATGGTGACATTCAAAAGTATAGCTTGTTCTGAAAAAAATACTTCTTGCTATCAGAACCCTGTTAAAAGAAGTGGTGGCATAAAATGGAATGTACAAAGCAATGTTGTTTAGACACTGCCGTGCATTATGTACATTTTTTGTGGCAATCTTACAGTTTTTTAGGTGGATGCGAGGCAGAATCCACCTGGAAAAGGTTTCATGTTTTCATGTGCACATACCCTTACATGGGTCTTACAGGTTTTTTTTACAAGTTTGTGAATTAATCTAAAATAATGTGGATGCAATAGTGGCACAATGCAGCATAACCTTACAAATGAGAATCATTTCTATTGCTCAATCAAAGGTGATAGTACAATGGCTAGTGGGGTGTTCTGTTCTTGAAGAAGTGGTCGCACATGCTCTCTGCTGGCTCAGTGGCATAACAAATGGTGAGCTCATGCCATAATATCCAGACACTAGAGTAGAGTCAATTTGTGGCAACTTATTATACAGTGTTTGTCAGTATGACATTTCTTGTGACCTACTACTATTATGTCTTTTTTTCTGGTAACTCAATGGAAAACCATCCAGTTTCTGTTGACTTCTGAAATTGTGGTGTAATGACCTTCTAGGCAAAAGACAAAGCTTAAAAGTAACAACCAAGTAACTCTACTTCCAGTTGGCAGACTGTGCCAAATAAAAGTAACAGCCTTTCGATCTGTGTAGAAGATATGATAGCCCTGGTAATAATATAGTTACTGGGTTATTTAAGCTTATGATTTATTGCAGGTAGGAGAAACTATTGGCATAACAGAAGAAATTATGGGGCTCACGATATTAGCTGCTGGTACTTCTATACCTGACCTCATAACAAGTGTCATTGTTGCCCGCAAAGGCCTAGGGGATATGGCAGTATCCAGCTCTGTGGGGAGCAACATCTTTGACATCACAGTTGGGTAAGTATTTGTTGTAACTTTTTTCTTTGCTGCAGCTAGTAAAGCAATGTAAACATTGTGTTGATACTATTTCATTAACTGTTTTGTTTCTATTTACTACAGTCTCCCCATGCCGTGGCTCATGTTTTCCACATTTCATAACTTCAGCCCTGTGAGAGTCAGCAGTAATGGACTCTTCTGTGCTATCGTCCTCCTTTTCATTATGCTGCTGTTCGTCATTTTATCCATCGCTTTGTGCAAGTGGAAAATGAACAAGATCTTAGGCTGCACGATGTTTGCTCTTTATCTTGTTTTCCTGGTCATTAGCGTCCTTCTTGAGAACCGCATTATCCTATGTCCAGCTTCTCTCTAGAGTTTGTATGTTGACGAACACTTAAACTAATGCTCATGAGTTCATAAAGTTAAGGGACAACAGCATGATTTGACCCCAAGAAAGCCAAAAGCATTGTCAAGCAGGCATCCTGAAATAATTTCATCAATGACTACAAAGTCAACTTGTGGCTCTTTTACTGGAAATTTTAGAATTTATCGAAGCTGTAAATTTTTCTGATGCACACTGTATTCCTGTATTACTCTCTTTATTTATAATATATATATATATATATATATACACAAACATATATTAATATGCAGGTAATATTCAACAAAGAGAGACATTAGATAAAATGGGATCTACATCTAGTGAATAATATCAGTGCATTGCAATTCATATTTGTCCATTAGGTTTGAATAGAACAAGAACATCACTCCATCACCATGGCTGTATTTCAACACTTCTCTGCCTGTAGAATAGTCTGGAAGAAGTGTTGTGCAACAACAACGGATGTATTTAACTTTACTCGGTAGTATAGGAAACTATTGTAAAATGAGTACAATGAAATTGTGGCAATCTGGATGCTGGGCATGAGGTGAACACCAAAACTTTTGGCTTACACACTGTGTAGAATCATCTCTTTATACTATATATATATATTTATGGACGGCAGTATTGCAACACTTCACTTAACAGAACAAAATGAGTGTAAGGGAATTTAGCCGAGAAGCATTTACAATCAAATCTGGTCCTTTGTGGGAATGGTAAGACTGTCTTGGTAATATAACAGACTTATCAAAAATTTCTGTAACATGGTCTTGTGATTTAATGTACCAACTTAAGGCAACAGTTTGTAGTTCTGTTCTAATTGCAAGGCTGAAGAATATCTATAAAATAATAAAGATATATATTAACTCTTAGCAGTGAGTGATATAATATTTTCATGATGTATCATTCTCTTTGCAAACACCTCCCTGTAGAATACTAAACATCTAAATTACAGTAGCACTTATTTACCCTTAAGTTGGTTGGTGGCCTTTCCTTAAGTTTGGTTAATACAGCAGAATATAATCTGATTTTTTTTTCCTCTACATGATTTAATATATAACCGACTTTGATATTATTGATTGTTTTTTCTTACCTAATGGGCATCACCCACAAAATTATAACTGGGTTGCCTACACTATATTTAGGAACTGCATATAAAATAGGAGTGTCATGTAACTTATACCACCTAATAAAGCAGTTCTTCACTTTCTAGTGTTTACATCTTATTTGTGACAAGATCGCTGAGCTTTCAACTCAATATTACATAATGATGTGCACATGATGGTATGAATCAATTCAACAAAAATGTTGCAAATGCCTCAATACAACTAATATAACAAATGGCTTCTTCAAATTCAACCAAAAATGCAACTTGAAATGACTACTGCAGTCTCAGATTTGTTATTAGAAAAAACTTTTTGACAGTGAGGGTGATCTGTGAGTGGAACAGGCTGCCACAAGAGGAGGTGAGTTCTACTTCAATGGAAGTCTCCAAACAGAGGCTGGACAGACATCTGTCTGGGATGATTTAGTAAATCCTGTATTGAGCAGGGGGTTGGACCAGATGACTCTTGAGGTCCCTTCCAACTCTAACATTTTATAATTCTGTGATTCAGAATTATTCACCCTTTCATAACAAGTGTCTTTAGTATTTAGCAGAGCACCCTTTGATTGTTATGACCTGCTGGAAATGTGATGCATAGTTAAGACACCAGCTTCTGGCAGTGTTCTTAAAGAAATCTTAAGCCTTTTCCAGTGGGCAATAAATTTGAAATCACCAAAATTCTTGGCTTCACAAGAGAGTGGCCCAATACGTTAAGAGACGAAATAAATGACTTGAAAAAATCAAGTAAATAGATATGAAAACATAGCAAAGACATTGAATATACTTAGAGATACAGCTGGAAGCAGAGTTCACAAGTTAAAAGATCAAATAACACTGGCTACACCACCTAGACGTGACAGTATAAGGCTGTTCACATTGTGTTAGGGGCATCGGTTTAACGGATCTGTTAAACGGATGCTCTAACGCAGATGTCGTTTTTTTTCATAATTTGTGACCATAGCGCTAACATATGCACTAACGCATGGTAGCAGTTCTTTACCATGCACTACCATGTGTTAGCCCATACAGGTCTATGCACAGCGAACGCGTCTAGACCCGACGCACCCTCGGACGCTGCATACTGCTTTCGAGGGTGCGTCATGAAGTAACACATCATCGCTAACACATGCCGATTTTAGGATGTGCTACTGTTATTGCAGGCAATGGCGGCATTAACGCATCCGTTACATAGCGTTAGTGCCACTATGTAACGGATGCCGTCAGCGCATTGCCTGAAACACAATGTGAACCCAGCCTAAGGAAACTGTCAGAGGCTGCCACCAGATTCCGGAGGACGCAAGAGGACCAGAAATCTTGAGTGGCTGCAAAAGATTTGCAGCAAGATTCAATGAGAGCAGACACTGAAGTTTCAGTTTACACAGGCAAATACTAAACACTGAAATTCTCCATGCTCTATCTCCAAGATCCA
The DNA here is from genome assembly GCF_039654945.1 of Dendrobates tinctorius. Lineage (NCBI taxonomy): Eukaryota > Metazoa > Chordata > Amphibia > Anura > Dendrobatidae > Dendrobates > Dendrobates tinctorius. The sequence continues at coordinate 19,374,097 of NW_027361796.1, forward strand.
AGAGGTATAACTCTAGTGATGCAAAATCAAAAGAAAATTTGGCACTAATATTCTCAAACCATATACAGTAAGTAAGCCGCAAAAGTTCTGGGATTCTGTACTGTGGGGCCATAAAAGAAAACAGAAACTTTTTGTATGTATGGATCACCAATATGTCTAGAGGAGGAAGAATGAGGCATATGCTGAAAAGAACACCCCGGGTAAGGTAAAATATGGTGTTAGCTCTGTGATGCTCTAGGGCTGCATTACTTCCTCTGGCACTGGAAATCTGCAGCATGTGGAGAGCAAGATGGATTCAGTCAATTATTACAAAATCCAAGGAGAAAACACCATGCTTTCAGTGAGGAAGCTGAAACTTGGGCATCTTTGGACCTTCCAACACGACAATGATCCCAAGCATATCTCAGTCTACCAAGCAGGGGCATTGCTAGTGTCTTATATGATCAGGAGCCTAGGCCTCAAAGTACAGAGTGTGTCAAAGTCTCAGTGTTCATAATAGAGAAAACATAGCACAAATTTATTACCATGAAAAGACACACTATTCAAGTTTTATCTATATGCTTCAAATGTTCAAAGTGTTTTCCATTGGTGACTTGGCAGATGTCTTCCCAGTAGTCCAGTTCTGTCTACATGTGTGCCAGTATATCTTCAAATATGGAATCCACTGTTACAGAGATGTATAGTCTAAGGTCATATCACCAATGTTGCTCTCGTCTTCACAATTTCAAGATATAACACCCTGTGACTTCTTTCTGTGAGGAGACATTGAACACTCGGTGTATTTGCTCCACTACCACCCCAGCCACTGGATCTTGACTACTTGAAACAATGCATCACTGAAACAGTCCATATCCGAGGATATGCTGTATGCATAGGCAAAACTGGACTACTGCCAGACATCTTCCATGTCACCAATTAACTGTTTCACACTTCCGTTTTTGACCATCAGTCAAAATCCGCCATTTTGCAAAAAAAACGGATCCGCCATTTTTTTTGGCAGATCCATTTTTTTCCCCATTGATTTGCATTACCGGCGGATCTTGACGGCTGGCCATCCGTTGGATCCATTTTTTTGTGGATCCACCAAATTTTTTGCGTCCGCCGACATGTCTGGACAGACCATGCAACTTTTTTTGCTGCAGGATCCGCATTTTATAGTGCGCATGCCCGGAGGAATGAAGTCAGCTGGAAATTTAACCCTGAAATCATTTCTGGCGGACAGAAAAATCTCTCTCTCTCTTTCTCTCTCCCCCCCCCCCCGGGCTACGTTTCCTTTAAAATTCTTCATTCATCGGACCCGTTAAAAAAAAATCGGTCTGGTGTCATCCGTTCACATCAGTTTTGCAACGGATCCACTTTCCACCATTTTGGCGGATTTTAACTGACACAAAAAACTGAAGTGTGAAACAGGCCTAATTTCACTTTGAATATTTGTAGTGTATAGATAAAACTTGGTAGATAATTTGTCTTTTCATGTTAATAAATTTGTGCTATGTTTTCTAGGTTATGAAAACCGAGGCCATTATTTTCCACTATCCTTTTGAAATCTGTAATAATATGTCCCTGCGCTCTGGTACTTATTGACACAGGACGGATTATTATGTCCACGTAATCGCGCGCGCACACAGGTTGAGTGCGCGATCGCCGCCAGGTGTCAGCTGATTCTAACAGCTAGCACTAAGTGCCAGGAGCGGTAACACCCCTGTGCCCTTGGATCGGAGACCCTGCGGCGTCATTGCAGTGACCCGATCATTGCCATGGTGACCCGATATCGTCATGACGACAGTGCATGAACTGCAGCTTTATCTGTCAATGCAGAGCTGACAGTTTGCATAGTGATCAGCCTGTAAAAAATGATAAACCCTGGTGGGACAAAGTAAAAAAGTTAAAAAAAAGTTTAAATCATTGTAAAAATATTTTACAAAAATAATAATAAAAAATCTAAAGATATTGTACCCATAAATAGATATTTGTATGAAAAATATATATATAAACAATAAAAGTACACATATTTGGTATTGCCGTGTCCAGAACGGCCCGACCTATAAAACTGTTCCATTAGTTAACCCCTTTAGTGAACAACATAAAAAATAAAAAACAAGGCAAAAAAAACAATACTTTCTCATCATACTGCTGAGCTGAACAAAAAGTGGAATAAAACATGATAAAAAACCGGATATAAATAAATATGGTACAGCTAAAAACATCATCTTGTCCCGCAAAGAACAAGCCGCCATACAGCTCCATCAGCGGAAAAATAAAAAAGTTATAGATCTCAGATTAAAGTGATGCAAAAATAATTATTTTTTCTATGAATAGTTTTTATTGTGTAAAAGTGCCAAGACATAAAAAAAAGATATAAATCAGGTATCGCTGTAATAGTGCTGACCCGAAGAATAAAACTGCCTTATCAATTTTACCACATGCAGAATGACATAAAGCACCCCCCAAAAAAATAAAATTCCTGAATTGCTGGTTTTTGTTCATACTGCCTCCCAAAAATCAGAATAGAAAGTGAGCAAAAAATGTCATGTGTTTGAAAATGGTTCCAATAAAAATGTCAACTCGTTCCGCAAAAAACAAGCCCTCGCATGACTCTATGGGCCAAAATATGGAAAAATTATAGCGCTGAAAATGATGCAAGACACTAGTTTTTGCAATAAGGGCTCATTCCCACTTGCAATGAAATCAGACGAATGCAATCCGATAAAAAATCAGATTGCATTCGGATCAATGTTATTCTATCATTGTGTGTTTATCTGCTTTTTTTTCCAGCTCTGATCGGATCATGATCAGACTGCAAAAAAGTCGCAGCATGCTGCGATTGTAATCGGCAATCGCATTCCATGCTGCTCGCGCTGACATCACAAATGTGCCCGGAACAGCCGTGGGTGGAATCGCGATCCACCCGCCGCTATTAACCCGTTAAGTGCCACTGTCAAACACTGACAGTGGAATTTGACAGGCGCTTCCGGCAATCGTGCCGGAAATCCGCCCATCGGTCACCCCGTCACGTCATCACGGGTCACCGATGGGTTGGCATTGATCATCGCCTCTATGTAGCAGTGCCGATCAGTTTATGGCAGCTTCTAGTCTGCCATGGAAACTATTGAAGCATGCCAAAAGAAAAAAAAAGTTTTTAAAAATTAAAAAAAATATGAAACAATAAAAAAATCAAACATTCACCTATTTGGTATCATCGCATTCAGAATCACCCGATCTATCATTAAAAAAAGGATTAATCTGATTGCTAAACGGTGTAGCGAGAAAAAATGTCCAAACACCAGAATTACGTTTTTTTGGTCGCCGCAACAGTGCATTAAACGCAATAATGGGCAATCAAAAGATTGTATCTGCACCAAAATGGTATTCATTAAAAACATCTGCTCGGCGCACAAAAGCTAAGCCCTCTCCCAACCTGAGATCACAAAAAATAGAGACGCTACGGGTATCGGAAAATGGCGCAAATTTTGGGGATTTTTTTAACCACTTAGATAAAAAATAACCTAGACATGGTTGGTGTCTATTAACTCGTAATGACCTGGAGAATCATAATGGGAGGTCAGTTTTAGCATTTAGCGAACCTAGCAAAAAAGCCAAACAAAACCGAAAATACCTCCGGTCATGAAGGGGTTAAATATATGTACAGTATGCTGCCCACACACTGTACTACTTATATATGGCTCCTGCTGTGATTTAACAGTACGTGCCTGCTGAATTGCCAGCTTTTCTTCTATCAATCTATCTATGTAACATATATATACAGGATGTATGTGTGTTTTGAAGAATATTTCCTTTGAAAATGATGTGTAAATGACAGAGAATTGTGCTATGTAAAAGCTCATGTTAAAATCGCATTCCAGCTGGATAGCAATCACACTGCATTCAGATATAAATCGGATGCTAGATGTGAAAAATCAGATTGTACTCACATGAAAAACACATGACACTCGCATGACAATTGCATTACATTTGTCCGACTTTGCAGAAACAAATGATTTTAAAATCGCTAGTGTGACTGCAGCCTAAAAACATCTTTTAGTGTGTGACAGCAGCCAAACATAAAAACCTGATATCAATCTGGTATCACTGTAATCGCACCGACCCGAAGAATAAAGTCGTCTAATCACTTATACCGCACGAGGAAAGGTGTAAAAAATAAATAAAACCAATTCTTCACCTGCTATTGATTTTTTCATTCTGCTTCCCAAAGATCACAGTAAGGCTCGGCACACATTTATCCCGCGCTCTGCTCTGAGTGCTTGCCCTGGAGTTTCTGTGTAAATCTCTGAAATACGTGATTCAGACAGAACCCTCAACAGAAGATATAATGAGGCAGATGGAGGCACTGTGGATACCGTCTGACCTGTGATCCGGCAGTGTCCTTTTTAGGATTGCATAAAAGAGCCATCGGCCACAGTTTTGTTCACTTCTGAAAACAAGGACACCACTGATCAAAGACCATATCGAGACCAGAGTAACTCTGCTGCCTCATTATAGTGAATGGATCCCTCCAGAGTTTCATCTGAATCTCATCACTCAGATTTAGATAGAAACCCCAAAGTAAGTGCTCAGCATAGAACCCTGAAAAATGTGATCCCAAACGTTATGCAAAATGTTCCCAATAAAATCTCTAACTCAATCCACAAAAAAAGCAAGTCCCCACTCAGGTCTGTCATCGGTTAACGGAAATATAGTGGGCTTCCGTGTTACAGGTATTACAAAGGCTCTGTAAAAGCAAATTGGCTCCTCACCCTCCCACAGAAATTCTGCAAATTTTCCTCTCCCAAATCCAAATGCCCCCTCCCTTCTGAGCCCCACTGTGTACTTGAACCATATTGTTATGAGTTCATTTTCCCCTTCACCATTGAGATCTGATGAACTCCCTCTTCTGGTGAAGGAAGGTAGTGAGGCTGATTACCAAGCACCTGAGATGGGAGAGGATGACTGGGCGACGGGGATCTCTGACTGGATATAAGGCAGCCGACGCCCTTCTGCCTCGCTGGTGATTTCTCTGTGGAATTCTAGGAGACCAGTCTGATTCCAGCTCCTCAAAAGCTAAGTTTTCTGCTTTGCCTTTTTGCATTTGTGTTTTGGTTTTAGTTTGCCTTGCTTTTCTGGATTCTGCCATTCCCTGCTGGGGTGAGCTGAATTCCTTTTTGTCGGTTTGCTCTGTCTTCAGAAAATACCTGAGTACTGACATAGTCTTTTTGAAGCCTAGCGTCTTCAGGGCCTTTTTCCCTGTCAGTCTGTTGGCTCTTATTTTGATAGGGTTTTTCGCGGATTGCAGACAGCAGCCTTCCTATCCTGTCCTATCTAGTTAGCTTGGGCCCCATCATTTGCTCAGTCTATCTTTCTATCTGTGTTAGTGTTTTTTCTTCTTGCTTCACCGTCATTATATGTTGGGGGCTGCCTATTGATTTAGGGTATGCTCTGGGGCAGTTTAGATTTCCCTTTCTGTCTTTAGGCTAGGCAGTTCTCCTGCTGTGATCGAGGGGTCTAGGGCATCATAGGAACCCCCCACGGCTACTTCTAGTTTCATCCAAAAAGCAGAAAGAAGCTAAGCTTAAAAATGACAATTTTTATTAGAATATAATTAAAACCACAATTATAGAAATCACGATGATGATGATAAAAATGGGGACACTACAAAAAAAGCCCACAAAGAGGATAATAGGCATAAGATGAATGCTAAGCATACACATGATAGATGTTGAAACCAATGCTAAGGGGCAAATATGAGTACATATCAAAAGAATGCCAGTGCGTGACTTGTTTAATGTAAATATACATTTGAAATATTAGAGGCATAATGCAATAATCATATTTAGAAATAAGGTCCTCTTAAATTATGCATAAGAATATGTTAATACAAACAGATTATTTAGCATGGATAAATATGAGTAGGGAGCTGCATAGCCAATGCGTGCTAGTGCTGAGTAAGGCAGCAACAAACCCTAACAGACAAGTGCAAAATATGCAAAGTGAGTGGGAGTAAAGGTTATGACATATTACCATCCACACTTTGAGGTAATATGTCATAACCTTTACTCCCACTCACTTTGCATATTTTGCACTTGTCTGTTAGGGTTTGTTGCTGCCTTACTCAGCACTAGCACGCATTGGCTATGCAGCTCCCTACTCATATTTATCCATGCTAAATAATCTGTTTGTATTAACATATTCTTATGCATAATTTAAGAGGACCTTATTTCTAAATATGATTATTGCATTATGCCTCTAATATTTCAAATGTATATTTACATTAAACAAGTCACGCGCTGGCATTCTTTTGATATGTACTCATATTTGCCCCTTAGCATTGGTTTCAACATCTATCATGTGTATGCTTAGCATTCATCTTATGCCTATTATCCTCTTTGTGGGCTTTTTTTGTAGTGTCCCCATTTTTATCATCATCGTGATTTCTATAATTGTGGTTTTAATTATATTCTAATAAAAATTGTCATTTTTAAGCTTAGCTTCTTTCTGCTTTTTGGATGATTCTTTATTGAAGCTGTTTGCTTTCTAGGCTGATTAATTTTGAATGGCTACTGCTAGTTGTTGTTGATAGGTTCAGGGGTCTGCAATCCGATAGCTGCCAACTTCTCTGGTTTTCTGGACTTAGCTAGCATTTCTGTTTTTGCCTCCTACGGTGACTCATTCATAACAGAATCATCAGCCTTATGCAGATCCTAATGTACTCAATAGCAGGAAAGAATTAAAAAAAAAAAAAGTGTGTATATTTTTTCCTCTATATCTCTGAGGCCGTAGGGGGAATTTTTTTTCTCTCAATGGAGATAAAGCAATTGTCTGATCGTGTGGAGCAGCTCGCTGCAGAAGTGCGGGGAATTTCCGCCTACCTTGCTCATTCACATGCTGCTGAACCAAAGATCCCTACTCCTGATGTGTTTTTTGGGGATCAGTCTAAATTTTTGAATTTCAAAAATAATTGTAAATTATTTTTTGCCTTGAAGCCTAGCTCGTCAGGGAGCTCCGCGCAGCAGGTTAAAATTGTCATCTCTTTGCTGCGTGGCGATCCCCAGGATTGGGCGTTTTCTTTGAAACCTGATGATCCTAGTCTGACTAATGTGAACGCATTTTTTCAAGCCTTGGGGTTGTTGTATGACGAACCTAATGCTATTGATCAGGCTGAAAAGACCCTGTTGGCATTTAGCCAGGGTCGAGATTCTGCAGAATTGTCCTGTCAAAAATTCCAAAAGTGGGCAGTCCTTACTGCCTGGAATGATAATGCCTTGGCAGCTCTCTTTCGGAAGGGTTTGTCAGAAGCCGTAAAAGATACTATGGTGGGATTTCCTGTTCCCTCTGGTCTGGACGATTCTATGTCATTAGCCATTCAGGTTGATCAGCGTTTATGTGAACGCAGGACTGCACGAGAGGTGTGGCCACCTGTTGAACAAGTGTCTGAATCTATGCAATGTGATAGAGTTTTGTCCAGGGAGCAACGTCAAGAGTTCAAAAAGCGTAATAAGCTGTGTTTTTTTTGTGGAGATGCCTCACATATTATTTCTGTCTGTCCTAAACGAGAGAAACGTTTTGCACACACGTTTTCTGTGGGTGGTGTTCAACCTAAGTTTCTTCTGGCAATTACTCTGATCTGCTCCCTGTCCACATTTTCCGCCAAGGCTTTTGTGGATTCGGGAGCAGCCCTGAACCTAATGGACTTGGATTTTGCTAAACGTTGTGGATTTCCTATGACACCTCTGCGGACGCCTATCCCTTTGAGGGGGATTGATGCTACTCCTTTGGCGAAAAATAAACCTCAGTTTTGGACCCAGGTGGTAATGCGGGTCACCCCAAACCATCAAGAAAATTGCAGATTTTTGGTGTTGCATAATTTGCATGATACCATTGTTCTGGGGTTTCCCTGGTTGCAAATTCATAATCCAGTTTTGGACTGGAAATCTGTGTCTGTGGTGAGTTGGGGTTGTCGGTGTGCCCTTAGTGAGGCTCCGGTTTTTTCCACCTCTCCTCAGTCGCATGATGTTCCTGACTATTTGGTGGACTTTTATGATGTATTTAGTGAGAATGAGTCTGCGTCTTTGCTGCCTCATAGGAGTTATGACTGTGTAATTGAACTGAGCCCGGGGTGTAAATTTCCCAAGCGTCGGCTCTTCTATTTATCTGTACCCGAGCATGAGGCTATGCGATCCTATATTAAGGAGGCGTTGGAGAAGGGTCATATTAGACCATCCTCTTCACCATTAGGTGCTGGGTTTTTTTTCGTGGCCAAAAAGGATGGTTCATTAAGGCCTTGTATTGATTATCATGCCCTCAACAAAATTACTATTAAATATCAGCATCCGTTACCCCTGATTTCGGATCTATTCTCCAGAGTTAAAGGTGCTTGCTGGTTTACCAAGCTTGACCTCAGGGGGCGTATAATCTTATCCGCATTAAGCATGGAGATGAATGGAAGACGGTGTTTAATACTCCAGAGGGACATTTTGAGTACCTGGTGATGCCTTTTGGGTCACTAATGCCCTTTCTGTCTTCCAGTGCTTCATGAACGAAATTTTCCGAGACTTTGTGGATAAATTTTTGATTATCTATCTGGATGATATTTTGATCTTCTCCAAGGATTGGGATTCTCATGTGGAACATGTTCGGACGGTGTTCCGGATCTTGAGGGAGAATTCCCTGTATGTCAAAGGATCGAAATGCCTTTTTGGGGTACAGAGGATTTCATTTTTGGGATTTATTTTGTCTCCGTCAACTATTGAAATGGATCCGGCCAAGGTACAGGCCATTTATGATTGGGTTCAGCCCACTTCTTTGAAGGCCCTTCAGAAGTTTTTGGGTTTTGCTAATTTTTATCGGAAATTTATAGCAAAATTTTCTAGTATTGCCAAGCCATTGACTGATCTGACTAAGAAGGGTGCTGATGTGTTGAATTGGTCTCCGGAGGCTGTTTCTTCCTTTCAGGAGCTGAAGCGAAGATTCACTTCTGCCCCGGATTTGCGGCAACCTGATGTTTCACTCCCGTTCCAGGTAGAGGTGGACGCTTCTGAGATTGGTGCAGGAGCTGTTTTGTCCCAAAAGGATCCTGTAACATCTAAAATGAATCCCTGTGCTTTCTTTTCCCGAAAGTTCTCCCCATCTGAACGTAACTATGATGTGGGGAATCGGGAACTGTTGGCCATGAAATGGGCATTTGAGGAGTGGAGACATTGGTTGGAGGGAGCTAAACATCAAGTCGTGGTCCTCACTGACGACAAGAATTTGATTTACCTGGAGTCGGCCAAACACTTGAACCCTAGACAGGCTAGGTGGGCCTTGTTTTTTACACGTTTTGATTTTGTGGTCTCTTTTCTTCCTGGCACTAAGAATGTCAAGGCTGACGCTCTTTCTAGGAGCTTCTTTGCTGATTCTCCTGTGGTGACCAAGCCTGCTACCATCTTAGGCGAAGGGGTAGTTCTTTCTGCCATCTCACCCGATTTGAGACGTGCTCTGGAAGAGTTCCAGGAGGACAAACCTGAGCGTTGTCCCAGTGAAAAGTTGTATGTTCCTGACCAGTGGAAGAAGAGAGTGATGTCTGAAGTTCATTGCTCTGCATTGGCTGGTCATCCAGGTATTTTTGGTACTAGAGATCTAGTGAGTCGGTCTTTTTGGTGGCCCGCCTTGTCTCGTGATGTCAGGAATTTTGTGCAGTCCTGTGGGACTTGCTCCCAGTCTAAACCTTGTTCTCGCTCTAGTGGGTTGTTGATGCCTTTGCCGGTCCCCAGGAGGCCATGGACCCATATTTCAATGGATTTCATCTCTGATATGCCTGTCTCTCAGAGAATGACTGTTATTTGGGTGATTTGTGATAGGTTCTCTAAGATGGTTCATCTTGTACCACTCCCTAAGTTGCCATCTTCTTCAGAGTTGGTGCCCCTGTTTTTGCAACAGGTGGTTCGCTTGCACGGGATTCCTGAGAACATTGTATCTGACAGAGGAGTTCAGTTTGTGTCTAGATTTTGGAGGACGTTCTGTTCCAAGCTGGGAATTCAGTTGTCCTTCTCCTCTGCGTTTCACCCTCAGACCAATGGGCAGACGGAGAGAACAAACCAGACCTTGGAGTCGTATTTGAGATGTTTTATTTCCGCTGATCAGGATGATTGGGTTTCATTTTTGCCATTGGCCGAATTTGCTTTAAATAATAGAGCTAGTTCTGCCACTTTGATGTCACCTTTTTTTTTGTAACTTTGGGTTTCATCCTCGATTTTCTTCAGGGCAGGTGGAGCCTTCTGCCTGCCCAGGTGTTGACACTGTGGTGGAGAGAATGCACCAGATCTGGGACCAAGTGGTGGATAAGTTATCTCTTTCCCAGGAAAAGGCACAGCGGTTTTCCAACCGACATAGGACCTTTGGTCCCCAGTTTAAGGTGGGTGATATGGTTTGGTTATCATCAAAAAATATCGCTATGAAGGTAGCTTCTCCTAAGTTTAAGCCTAGATTTATTGGGCCTTACAAGATTGTGGAGATTATTAATCCGGTCTCTTTTCGGTTGGCTCTTCCTGTCACATTTAAAATCCATAATGTGTTTCATAAGTCCTTGTTGAAGAGGTTTGTTGAACCAGTAGTTCCTGGGGTGGCACCTCCAGACCCTGTATTGGTTGAAGGTAACATGGAATATGAGGTAGAGAAGATACTGGATTCCCGTCTGGCTAGACAGAGACTCCAGTATTTGGTTAAGTGGAAGGGTTATGGTCAGGAGGATAATTCCTGGGTCTCTGCCTCTGATGTTCATGCCAAAAGATTGGTGCGTGCCTTTCATTGGGCTCACCCTGATCGCCCTGGTGGCGTGGATGAGGGTTCGGTGACCCCTCCTCAAGGGGGAGGTACTGTTATGAGTTCATTTTCCCCTTCACCATTGAGGTCTGATGAACTCCCTCTTCTGGTGAAGGAAGGTAGTGAGGCTGATTACCAAGCACCTGAGATGGGAGAGGATGACTGGGCGACGGGGATCTCTGACTGGATATAAGGCAGCCGACGCCCTTCTGCCTCGCTGGTGATTTCTCTGTGGAATTCTAGGAGACCAGTCTGATTCCAGCTCCTCAAAAGCTAAGTTTTCTGCTTTGCCTTTTTGCATTTGTGTTTTGGTTTTAGTTTGCCTTGCTTTTCTGGATTCTGCCATTCCCTGCTGGGGTGAGCTGAATTCCTTTTTGTCGGTTTGCTCTGTCTTCAGAAAATACCTGAGTACTGACATAGTCTTTTTGAAGCCTAGCGTCTTCAGGGCCTTTTTCCCTGTCAGTCTGTTGGCTCTTATTTTGATAGGGTTTTTCGCGGATTGCAGACAGCAGCCTTCCTATCCTGTCCTATCTAGTTAGCTTGGGCCCCATCATTTGCTCAGTCTATCTTTCTATCTGTGTTAGTGTTTTTTCTTCTTGCTTCACCATCATTATATGTTGGGGGCTGCCTATTGCTTTGGGGTCTGCTCTGGGGCAGTTTAGATTTCCCTTTCTGTCTTTAGGCTAGGCAGTTCTCCGGCTGTGATCGAGGGGTCTAGGGCATCGTAGGAACCCCCCACGGCTACTGCTAGTTGTTGTTGATAGGTTCAGGGGTCTGCAATCCGATAGCTGCCAACTTCTCTGGTTTTCTGGACTTAGCTAGCATTTTTGTTTTTGCCTCCTACGGTGACTCATTCATAACACCACATATTGTGTCCACATGTTTGGCATTTCTGAAGCGATGAGAGTCCGCCTAACTTACGGGTGCATGTTTGCAGAAGCATGAGCTGGGCATAACGTACTAGTGACTGCAATGTACTGGAAAACTACACCGTATTGGTCACTACAACATCCATTTGCAATTTTCACTCGGCAACATTCATTACTGCTTGTTTATGGAAAACACCCATGTAGTCAAAATCGTCATTACACCTGTAGATAAATTCCCTAAGGGGTATAACTTCCAAAATGTGGTCACTTGAGGGGGTATTCTGCTTTTCTAGCAATTAGGGCTCTGTATATGGAGTCTGAAAACTGTTCTAGGAAAATCTGCGCTCCGGGAGGCAAATAGCTCTCAGTTCCTCCCGAGTCTCTCTATATGGCTAAGCAGTACTGTACAGCCACATATGCCACATTCAGCAGAAATTGTGGGACAAATTATGGTGTCATTTATACCCACTTCTATTGTGAACATGTGAAATCTGGGGCTGAAACAAAATTTTATTGGTATAAATGTAGTTATTTTTTCTTCACTGCCCAATAGTATAAAATTCTGTGACACACCCGTGGTGTCAATATGATCACTGCACCACTAGATGAATTCATTGAGAGGTGTATTTTGTAAAATGGGGTCACTTATGGGGGTTCTGCTGTTCTGGCACCTAATGGGCTCTTCCAGTGGGTCATGGCACCTGCAAACCACAACAGTAAAATCTGGCGCTTCTTGCCTTCTGAGCTTTGCACTATGCGTGAAAAATATTTCCTGATTACATGTAGGGTATTGGCGCACTCAGGAAAAAAATGGACCTCAGTTTGTTGTAAAAAAAATTTCCTATTAGCTCTTACAAAAATTAAAAACTTGGGGCGAAAACAAAATTTTAGTGGTAAAAATGTAATTTATTCTTTCTTCACCGATCAGTGGTATAAAACTCTGAGACACATGTGGTGTCAATATGTTCAGTGCACCACTAGATGAATTCATTGGGGAGTGTAGTTTGTAAAATGAGTTCACATATAGGGGGTTTCTGTTGCTCTGGCACCTCAGGGGCTTTGTTAATGTGACATGGCACCATCAAACCAATCCAGCAAAATCTGAACTCCAATATGTTGCCTCTTCCCTTCTGAGCTTTGCTCTGTGCCTCAAAAGTAGTATTCCCCCACATATGAGGTATTTGTGAACGCAGGAGAAATTGCACTACAAATTGTATGTTGTAATTTCTCCTGTTAACCTTATGAAAATGCAAAATTTGGGGCTAATATATCATTTTGTTGGGAAAATTTGATTTCATTATTTTTACGGCTCAACATTATAAACATCTATGAAGCACTTGGGGGTTCAAGGTGCTCACCACACATCTAAATACATTCCTTGAGGGGTCTAGCTTCTAAAATGATGTCACTTGTGGAACTTTGTCACTGTTTAAGCACATCAGAGGCTCTCCAAACGTGTCATGGCGTCTGCCAATTATTTTGCATTCAAAAAGTCAAACGGCGCTCTTTCCGTTACGAGCCCTGCTGTGTGACCAAACAATGGTTTTCTCCCTCATATATGGTATCATCATGCTTAGGAGATATTACACAATAATTCTTGGGGTCCATTTTTTCCTGTCACCCTTGTCAAAATAAAAAAAATTGCATCTGAAGAAAATTTTTTGGGTAAAAAAAAGTTATTTTTTTTCCATATTCCAAAAATTCCTGTGAAGCACCTGAAGTGTTAATAAACTTCTTGAATGTGGTTTTGAGCACCTTGAGGGGTGCAGTTTTTAGAATGGTGCCACATTTGGGTAATTTCTATCATATAGACCCCTCAAAGTGACTTCAAATGTGATGTGGTGCCTAAAAAAAGTGATTTTGTTGGAAAAATGAGAAATCTCTGGTCAAATTTTATCCCTTATAACTTTGGTTGCAAAATTGTGCTGATGTAAAGTAGACATGTTGGAAATTTTATTTATTAACTATTTTGTGATTTAAGGGCATGATAATTCAAAATTTGAAAATTGCAACATTTTCAAAATTTTTCCCAAATTTCCATTTTTTTCACAAATAAACAAAATTTTTCCACTATCATGAAGTCCAAAAAGTCATGAAAAAAACAATCTCAGAATGACCGGGATCTGCTAAAGCGTTCCAGAGCTATTACTTCATAAAATAACAATGATCATAATTGTAAAAATTGGCCTGGTCATTAATGTACAAACCACCTTCGGGGTTAAAGTACAGATATATTCAATGCAGTGACTTACAGGTGATTTTTTTTCTGATTGGTTTTAATCACTTTTCTCATCTTCTCCATATGGTCTGGACTAACATGTTAATTTTTTCTGCCATGACTGCAGTGTTCATAAGCACGATTGATTTCTCACATTTGCAGCAAATGTTACACAAACATTATGCAAGAAAGATAGTGCACATAAAAATAGTAGTGTCTAATAGAAAGTAATAATGCCCCACTGTGCTATCTAGAAAATAATAACACCCACTTTTTGTCACCTAACGTTAATAATATCCCGTGTGCACCTTTAAAGATTATAAAATCCTAATTGACCCTTATGTGTCTCATAAAGGTTGCAATGTCCCTGAGTGCCCCTTTAACAAGTTACCTCTTAAGTGTCCCCTTAAAAAGCTAATAATGCCCTCTGAGTGCCTCAATCTAAAGTAATGCCCCCATTTGAATCTACTTTAATTAGGTCCAGTGACTGCTCCATTCAGAAGTAATAATTCCCCCGAGTTACGTAGAAAGTAATGAGGTTCTCTTTTTGCCTTGCCCAGTAATAATGCCTCCTTTGAAGGTTATAATGTACCAAGTACCTCCTTCAAGTAACAGTGCGTCCGACTGCTTTCTTAAAAAGTAATAATGTTCAAGTGCCACTGGATGGTTGACTGTGACACAGTTCAAAGTGTCAAAGTGTTCTTTGGCAGAGGGTATCAAGCAAAAAATTGTGGGCTGGATCCCTGGCTCTATGATGCTAGTGGCACCACTGCAACCCAGGCTTGGTTTATGAAGAAGTCCTGGAAGATTCTGTAGTGGCCATCACAGTCACCCCATAGAAAAACTCTCACCTTCCTCGTGATCAAGGATAGCTCATAAGGGGAGATTTTGCATGGTACTCCAGATCGATGTCGATTGACAGTCATTTTATATTTCACACAGGGATGCAAGACCAGTAAAGGAGCAGTGGAAATCACATGCTTGGCAATAAGATATATAAAAACACGGGAACTTATCACTTTCAGTTCATGCAGGGAAAGGGCTGGAAAATCTCCCAACGGCGTCGCAAATCGTGGAAAAAGTCTCTGGCTCTGCTACGGAGATACGAGAAGCACTGGCTCCTGACAGAGCTGATGGTTTCGGTCCTGCTTGACTTGAGTGTGTTGGGACGGGGAAACAGTCCTTTTTGTGGATTCCTCAAAAATGGCGCTGGACACGGGACAGGGACACGCTTACAGTCCGCGGCAGCTGGCGGCCCTACGGAGTAGTCTCTAGGCAGTTTATCCTCTATCACAGGCAAAACAGGGGTATCCAAAAGTACGGGTTCAGATGGTAAATTAATAGCATCAAAGGAAGTCTTAAGGTCACCACGCTGAGGATTGAGTGATGTGGCGCTGTCAGAGTGAGCAGCGGAGAGGGAGTCAACCATCTCCTGTCGCCTTCCCACCAAGTCTCTCCCGTTCCCATGTTCAGGTCTCCTTATATACCTCGTGCCCCCTGCTGTCCAACAGAAAGGTCTCTTCCTCCTAGAAGAAACCTCCCCCGCTAGCAGTGATGACAGTCCCGATAGTTCCGGCCTTAAAGGGCACCGGACACCACTGACTCTGTCTTGGCTCATCTTCTTACATCAGCACACTGTTCATCAAGACTGACATACAAAATTGCAGTTTTGGTGAATCCGGACCTTAGTTCTAAGAAAAGGTTCTCCATAATTGTTTTATTATAAGGCATACAAGCATGTTATAAGGCATAATTCACACATCAGTTTTTTGTCAGTAATTCATCAGTATTTATGGTTCAATAAGTTTTTATTAAACACAAAGAACCTAAAATAACGTAAGATGCAGTCATATCAGAAAGACACACCTTCCTTAACAAAAGCAAAGTATTTCCTGATTGTTTTTTGATCACTTTTCTCATCTTCTCCATATAGTCTGGACCATTTTTTCAGCCATGTCTGCAGTGTTCAAAAGTAAGAAACATTTGATTTCTCACATTTGCAGCATCTTACCGACCTATTCCCAAACTAAACAAGCTTCACATTTTCCTATGTCATTAATATAATTATCACCTCCGATCCAAAAAATGTTACCAAGTATATAGAACTTATGTAGTTTTTCAACAGTTTAACAAATAAAAATAACTTAAATCAGAAATAACATCCAACCACTGAAAAGAAAGTGCATGGATTACACCTTGGAAATTAAATACTCCTCAACCAGTAATGGTACTCTTTGAATGCAAGAAGACTAAGGGGTAGTATTTGCCTTAAAATAAATATGCCAGCTAAAGATATTTTATAATGACAACATCCACGCTGTAGACCACATGAACAAAGAACCAACATGGAGCAAAGATACAAGACATACACTGACAGGACAGACATATACATAGTGAGAGGAAAATTAAACAGGTGGAGTAGGAGAAGGGAATGGGTTTGTGGTAAATGGCCAAATTTCTTAAAGGCAGAGAAAGAATATATCATTCAAGATGTGTGAGCTATGATTGAGTCTCCCAATACATGAACCAGCCGCTTCAAATAGAGAAATATTTTTTCCTCCAAGCCAGTGTAAGCAGGTTGTGGGATGCAGTGACGCAAGAAAGGCAGAGCAAGGGTTAACAATTTAATTGAACAGTAAAGATACTCCACGCAGGGAGATAAACAGTTAAATTGCAAATGATAGGGAAATAGACAGCAACAATTTGATAGCAGTCCACTCAGTAAACTTATCCTGTTCGTGGCTTCCTTGGCGGCAGATGATCCGATGAGGGTTGTAGTCCTAGCAGCGGCCGATGCAAAGTCCTCAGAGGATTTTCCACAGCTCACGGTATATCTTCTGGCAGCAACGGGCGGTCTCCGGTTTTCCGTTGAGCCAATAGCCCATAAACTTGTGCAGCCAAAGTCAAGGGAGCTGCGTACAGTCTATTGTCGAGGGAGATCTGCGGTGTGCTGTCCGGCAAAGAGGGCAACAACAAACAGTCCTGAACACGACCCCTGTTCCTATGCCCGCACACGGCACTCAGCTTAACGAAGTCCACGGCCCTTCCTCTGCTGCTGGACTCGATGGCATGCTCACGTGAAGCCGACCGTGGTGCTGCTTAAAACCAAGTGGAGCACGCTGCTCATACCCCTGCTCTGTCACCGCCGGCGGGAAACTGCCCATCGCTTCGTGTGCTTTTTTGTTTGCCACGCCCCCTGCTTCCAAGTGAAAAGGTCTGTCCGGTCCCCTATATATCAGAAACCCACTCTGTCAAAAGCAGGGATAGCCTAGACTATCAGATGTGTCAGATTGTTAAAAGTCTAGCAGCCTTCAAAAAGAAACATAGAATGCTTCTTTTTGCAAGAGGATGGAAACAGTCAACATGGAAAGCAGAGAATACAGTGTGTAGATGCACCCAAGGCCTGGTAATAGTTTACTCCATAATTGGGCATTGATTTTACATGACTATCATATGTGTACGTATGTGCCCACCTTCTCCCTTAGAATGCCATCACCTCTCCGAACAATTTGGGTACCTTTCATGCAGACCTGCAAATGTACTGTGCTAACTAGAAAACAATTTTCTTTTCAAGATACTGCAAATGTGTGACTAAGAGCTCTTGCCCACTTGCGATGAAATCGGACGAATTCAATGGGATAAAAAATTGGATTGAATTCGGACCAATGTTAATCTATGATTGTGTGCTCATCTTGTTTTTTTTTCCAGCTTGGACTGGATCACGATCGGGCTGGAAAACAAATCGCAGCATGCTGCGATTGTAATCAGAAAATGGATCGCATCCCGAAATAGAAGTCAATGGGTGCAATAAAGAATTGCACAACACTCGCACCATGAAAGTGCTGTCCGATTTTTATGCACCTTTGAAAAGCTGGCATTTCATATGCGGCTACTGTAAAATCACACTGGCAGGTTGGAATAGAACAGATAGAATAGGTGTGCAGTATATATATATATATATATATATATATATATATATATATATATAGAAATATAAGAGAATTGGGATCCAGCAAAAAGATGAAAGTTCACCAGAATTATAAAATCTTCTTCTTTATTTATCCATTAAATCATATAAAATTGCTGGAATGTTACCAATTGATTGGAGTTCCTCATATATTTTTTATATGATTTAATGGATAAATAAAGAAGAAGATTTTATAATTCTGGTGAACTTTCATCTTTTTCTGGATCCCAATTCTCTTATATTTCTATTTGTTGGGGCATACTCCCTGCCTGGATCCGTGCAGAATATAAGGTGAACACCGACTATTGCTTTAAGAGGAACTCCTTTATGGTGAGCTGGCTATATGTTTTTTACATTGTTTGAATATATATATATATATATATATATATATTTCATACAGAGATACATAGAAGAATAGCGGGTAATTCATTTGTCGGCTTCTGTAAAATCAATGCAGGAGCCAACAGGATAGGAGACATGGTTTACATACAGTAAACACATGCAGAATAGTTAGATATATAGATGTCAGTGACCAATCCAGTTAGTATAGTGTGTGCAAATTATGGGACATGTATGTAATTAATAAATTATTTTTTGGGGGGAAAAATGGCGTGGTGTCCCACGCAATTTTCTGCGCCAGAGAGGGAAAGCCAGCGACAGGTCAGATATTCATAGCCTAGGAAGGGACCATGGTTACTGGCCCCCCTGGCTACAAACATCTGCCCCCAGCGGCCCCAGAAATGGCGCATCTCTAAGATGCGCCAATTCCAGCACTTAGCCTCTCTCTTCTCACTGCCCTGTAACGGGTGACATGGGTTAATAGTTGGGGGTTGATGCCACCTTTGTATTGTAAGGTGAGTCAAGCCCGACTTAGTAATGGAGAGGTGTCATTAAGACACCTATCCATTACTAATCCTACTGTATAGTTGTGAAAGGGTTAAAAAAACACAGCCAGAATTAAGTCTTTTAATGAAATCAAACACAACACAGTTTGCCATCTATTGTTCTGCTAATCCATGCAACGCCCTCAATCTCCTGTAATAAAGAAAAAATAATAAACCAACAATATACCATACCTGTCCAGCGTTCAGTTCTACACCGTAATCCATATCAGGGGAATAAACAGTTTGCAACTGGAGTGGGAGCGGTGCTAAGATGTGACCGCCCCAGCTGCAAACTACTGCTGAATGAATGAGATGATGCCAGTGCTTGCTTCAGAGATAAGCGCTGACATCACTGAGTCTGCCCTCCCTGCTGGCCTGACCCGCGCTGAACTCTGCAGCGTGGGAAAATGAATAGGCATTTTTCCACTCTCAAGAGTTCAGCATGGGTCAGGCTGTGAGGGAGCATCTCATTCATTCATCTGTGGTTTACAGCCGGGCCGGTCGCATTAGCACCGCTCCTGGTTGTAAACTGTATATGGCTCAGATATGGATTACGGCGTGGGACTGAAAGTCGGACAGGTATGGCATATTGTTGGTTTATTATTTTTTCTTTATGACAGAAGATCGAGGGCATTGCATGGATTAGCAGAACAATAAAGATGGCAAACCGTGTTTATTGTTTTATTTCATTAGGCTACTTTCACATTTGCCGGGTTTTTTGTTATTGCGGGCCGTATTGCCGTGATTTTTGCGGTCTCCCACAAAAACAGGCCACAAAAAACCTTCTCGGATCGCCGTTTTTCCCTGTTATAACAAATAGCAGGGAAAAAAGGCGATCCGCAAATACGGTGTACCACAAAAACAACTTAACGCTGTTTTTGCGGTTACATTGAAATGCATTGCGGCCATGTCTGTAAGCCATGAAAAATATCGAGCAAGCTCGATATTTTTTCACGGCCATACTGAGCACGGCTCTCCTACTAATTTTTGCGGCCCATTTTTGCGGCCCCATAGAAATGCATTGGGGCTGCAAAAACGGGCCAAAAAAATACGGCAAATGTAAAACCAGCCTTAAAAGACTTTATTCTGGCTGTGTGTTTTTTTAACCACTTAATAAGTCTAGGATTACTAATGGATAGGTGTCTTATTGACACCTCTCCTTTACTAAGCCGGGCTTGATGTCACCTTACAATACAAAGGTGGCATCAACCCCCAACTATTACCTCATATCCCACCTGCTACAGGGCAGTGGGAAGAGAGAGGCTAAGTGACGGAATTAGTGCATCTTAGAGATGCGCCATTTCTGGGGCGGCTGGGGGCAGATGTTTGTAGCTTGGGGGGCCAATAACCATGGTCCCTTCCTAGGCTATGAATATCTGCCCAGAGTCGCTGGCTTTCCCTCTCTGGCGCAGAAAATTGCTTGGGAGTCCACTCCATTTTTTTCCCCAAAAAAATCATTTATTCATTACGTACATGTCCCATAATTTGCACACACACTATACAAATTGGATTGGTCACTGACATCTATATATCTAACTATTCTGCATGTGTTTACTGTATGTAAACCATGTCCCCTATCCTGTCAGCTCGTGCACTGATTTTACAGAAGCCGACAAATGAATTACCGGCTGATCTTCTATGTATCTCTGTATCTCTGTATGAATTATAAAGACGTACAGTATATATATATATGTATATATATATATGTGTGTGTGTCACTGACATATATATATACATAATATATATCTATAGATATATATATATATATATATATATTCTATATGTACATATCTATTCTATTCTAACCTATTCTATGCTGTATGCGGCAGATCATTTGCCGGCTTTTAATCTATCTATCTATCTATCTATCTATCTCTCTTTATATACAGTATATATTGTGGTGTGACAGGTGGTCGCGTGGTTAATGGGAGGTATATGTCACATGGATGGATGCTCCCTGTGATGCAACCCGGAGTATTTTGTCTATAGTGTACCCCATTTTGCCTGAAGATATGTGTATGTTCAGGACCTGTGGTGAGGTCCTGACCATGTGACCAGCTCATGTGATCCATACCTCACCTATGGGTGTGGTTACAGGGCTATGTAATTGAGGTGTTTAGCACATGTGAGTGAGTGTGAGGGAGTCTGTCAGAGTGTGGACAGACTTCCATGTGTCCAGGTGGGACACTACAGAAGTGGTCTGTGTTCTAAGGAAGGAGAAGCCTTCCTGTGTCTGCGGCTGCAGATAGAGCTCTGCTCTGGACATTGCCCTGGCCTGTGTGTGCACAGGACCTGAGGGAACCAAGCCCAGCTAAGGACTGTTTTTGTGTTGCTGTAAGACTGTTTGCATTTTTTGTTCATGCTTCAATGGTTTATGGAGAAAATAAACCGAATGGACGCGGTTTAATCCTGCATGTGCCAGTGTTTACCTGCAAGACCTGCAAAGTGAGTAACCCCCGTCCACAGACAGTGTAGAACGTTACTATATATATATATATATATATATATATATATATACACATACAGTACAGACCAAAAGTTTGGACACACCTTCTCATTCAAAACGTTTTCTTTATTTTCATGACTTTGAAAAGTGTAGATTCACTCTGAAGGCATCAAAACTATGAATTACCACATGTGGAATTATATAATTAACAAAAAAGTGTGAAACAACTGAAAATATGTCTTACATTCTAGGTTCTTCAAAGTAGCCACCTTTTGCTTTGATTACTGCTTTGCACACTCTTGGCATTCTCTTGAGGAGCTTCAAGAGGTAGTCACTGTAAATGGTCTTCCAACAGTCTTGAAGGAGTTCCCAGAGATGCTTAGCACTTGTTGGCCCTTTTGCCTTCACTCTGCGGTCCAGCTCACCCCAAACCATCTCGATTGGGTTCAGGTCTGGTGACTGTGGAGGCCAGGTCATCTGGCGTAGCACCCCATTACTCTCCTTCTTGGTCAAATAGCCCTTACACAGCCTGGAGGTGTGTTTGGGATCATTGTCCTGTTGAAAAATAAATGATGGTCCAACTAAACGCAAGCCGGATGGAATAGCATGCCGCTGCAAGATGCTGTGGTAGCCATGCTGGTTCAGTATGCCTTCAATTTTGAATAAATCCCCAACAGTGTCACCAGCAAAGCACCCCCACACCATCACACCTGCTCCTCCATGCTTCACGGTGGGAACCAGGCATGTAGAGTCCATCCGTTCACCTTTTCTGCGTTGCACAAAGACACGGTGGTTGGAACCAAAGATCTCAAATTTGGACTCATCAGACCAAAGCACAGATTTCCACTGGTCTAATGTCCATTCCTTGTGTTCTTTAGCCCAAACAAGTCTCTTCTGCTTGTTGCCTGTCCTTAGCAGTGGTTTCCTAGCAGCTATTTTACCATGAAGGCCTGCTGCACAAAGTCTCCTCTTAACAGTTGTTGTAAAGATGTGTCTGCTGCTAGAACTCTGTGTGGCATTGACCTGGTCTCTAATCTGAGCTGCTGATAACCTGCGATTTCTGAGGCTGGTGACGCAGATGAACTTATCCTCTGCAGCAGAGGTAACTCTTGGTCTTCCTTTCCTGGGCCGGTCCTCATGTGAGCCAGTTTCTTTGTAGTGCTTGATGGTTTTTGCCACTGCACTTGGGGACACTTTCAACGTTTTCCCAATTTTTCGGACTGACTGACCTTCATTTCTTAAAGTAATGATGGCTACTCGTTTTTCTTTACTTAGCTGCTTTTTTCTTGCCATAATACAAATTCTAACAGTCTATTCAGTAGGACGATCAGCTGTGTACTGTATCCACCAGACTTCTGCACAACACAACTGATGGTCCCAACCCCATTTATAAGGCAAGAAATCCCACTTATTAAACCTGACAGGGCACACCTGTGAAGTGAAAGCCATTTCCGGTGACTACATCTTGAAGCTCATCAAGAGAATGCCAGGAGTGTGCAAAGCAGTAATCAAAGCAAAAGGTGGCTACTTTGAAGAACATAGAATATAAGACATACAGTATTTTCAGTTGTTTCACACTTTTTTGTTAATTATATAATTCCACATGTGTTAATTCATAGTTTTGATGCCTTCAGAGTGAATCTACAATTTTCATAGTCATGAAAATAAAGAAAACTCTTTGAATAAGAAAGTGTGTCCAAACTTTTGGTCTGTACTGTGTATATATATGTTTTGTAGAAAATTTGGTTTTAAAACAATGTATACAGTTGTGTATTACAATGCGATTTTAACATGAGCTTTTACATACAGAGAACTGATGTTAAAATTACATTGCACATGCTTGTCATACGGATGTACCATGTAAAAATCACATGGAAATCGCATTACACTCGCATGACACTCGTCTGAAAATCGGACCTTTTTTTTCTGACATATGGGTATGAGCCCTAAAGCTAAAAGCCCTCAACCAAGTCTTAGATTAAGGATGAACCCAATTCTATTTCCCAAACATTAATAAATGCCCTCAGTGAAGTCATGATCGTTTTAGTCAGTGCGACTAAGTAAAGAATTGACACTAGATGATTCATCAGAATTTATAAGAATTTATATATTTAAATCAGGAGTGGCTCCAAAACACAGAAGAGATGTGAATCTCTCATTTACAGCCTTAAGGCCCTGTTACACATAACGATGTCCAAGCGACCGCACCAATGATCCGACATGGATGGGTTCGCTGGGACATCATTAGGCTGATCGCTGGTGAGCTGTCACATAGACCCTCCAGCGATCAGGACCAGCGAGCAAGCTGGTTTCCAATGTAAACAGCGGGTATCTAAGAGCCGTGCACGCTGGTTTCCAGGGTAAACAGCGGGTAACTAAGAGCCGCGCTGCTCTTAGATACCCGATGTTTACATTGGAAACCAGCGTCCAGCGTCGCTGATTGCTGGTCTCTCGCTGCCAAACGCAGCGATGCGTGCTGGCCAGTGGGAGACCAACGATCAAAAATCAGCCCAGGATGATGGAGCACGATCAGTGATACCCGGCAGGGGGGCCGGTAGCTGATCAATGTCACACACAACGATCTCGCTGGTGAGATCACTGTGGCGTCACAAAATCAGCAATCTCGCTGGTGAGATCGCTGTGTGTGACGGGGCCTTTACTCTCTGTAGGTTCCATTTCTGATTTTAGCTTCCAATTGCTTATTAAATACTGTTATGTCAAGAAGTCCTAAAGCAGACATGTCCTCACCAGTCCCCTTTAATAGTGTGCACCATCCTTTTGGGGCACAATATACTGTAAAGATAACTACACGAGATCTTGATATATATAAGTCCTGATTCACACTTCAGTGATTGTTGACGTATGTAAAACAACAGGCAGTTTCTAATTAAGTTGCAGTGTCTGTTATTCACCCACCCTCCTCATTTTCTTCATATGCAAAAAAAAAAACATGGAGGTTTCCAAAGCTTCTTTTAACCAGACAGTAAAAAAAAACAGAAAACACAAAGATACTATCAATGCTCTCCAGAGTAGGATGTGTCTCCGTTTCTCCATTTAAAAAAAAATATATATCAATATATTGTGTTAGCATGCAGTCAGTGAAAAAACGGCACATAGACATCAAACACTGGATAAGACCTATGGAATAGTAATGTATCTAATCCTGCTTTATTGGTATGTGCATATTTTTAGGCAAATAGAGGCTTTCCAGTAATGTGATTCAAATGTTCGAGAAAAATTCGTTGAAACTAAAGAATCTGAATATCAAACAATCTGCCTTACTCTACTCACCACCTTTTCTGGTTGGGGTGGTGCATCACTGCTGCTCAAAACATTTACCCAGTGGGCCATGGCAGTCAAGGAGTGTGCCTGTTCATAGTTGCTGTTCTATGTGTCTACGCTGCAGTGCACTTTCTAATTCTGGCTCAAAGACAAATTAGGAGAACTGCCATGTTTTTCTACACATGAGCGCACCTAGTAGATACCTCTTTCTGCAAGAAATATTGACTGCTTGGGATCTTTCAGCAAGGCTGAGCGCATGTCATAATTTCCCGACTAGCAGCAGATTCCACTAAACTATATGGCAGTGACTGGACCACCATTAACTTGGTGGAGTTGAGTTGGCACACAAGCAGATGCCTGGAAGCATATGTCTGTTTTCATGACACACAATCAGGGATGGATATCTGCAATGGAGAAAGAGGAGGAGGAGGAGAACGACAGGCAGTATTTGAGGATGACGATTATGAGGATCCTTACCATGTACTACTTGAAGACTCAGCCTGGCTATCAGAAATATGAGCATGAGGAGAAGGGGTAGAAAAACAACTTGAGCCTTGCTCATATTGCTGTCCAGCTTGCTTTTCCCAATGATCAGGTGATGTTATTTAATGTGCTCCTAGAAAGCCAAAGTTTCGAGTCTGCATGTCCACGACTGATTTTACTCCTGCAGAGCCTGCACACTGCCAGAGATTCTTCTATCGGCAATGTTAAAAAGAACTCCCACACCTGAGATACCCACATGTAGGACTCATCATCACCTTAACCAGAGTTTGTACCTCTGTCGCCAAACAAGATATGAGGTATTCCGTTTTCTCAAGCTGACGGTAAAATAAACAGATTTTGCTTCAGAGGATGTTTTGGACACTCATCGTCTCCAATGTTCATTGGCAAGGTTGTAATCTTTCTCCTTTAATGAACTCCTCAGCAACCCTAATCTGGTTCTCAGTTCTTGTCCACCGCACAATCATCATCATTCATTGTCATCACTATTGTCATCATTGACTCAGCTGACCGTTGCCTCAGTGTGGGAAATGTCTGAGTTCCTTGCTTTCCTGCCTGATTCCCACCTCTTGCCCTGATTTGAAATACCTCTACCACTGCCAGAGTCCCTACCACTCTGACAGAGCCAGCAACACTGCTGGGTAATGGAATTGAGTCCTCCATCTCCTCCAGGCCCTTGGCCTCTAAGTAGATAAGCTGGCTATTCACCTCTTGCATCTCTCAACAGGAAAACGTTGTTGTGAAATCTCTTCTATAGCCCTTGGAGCACTGTGGGTTTGGGGACTTAATTGAAGAACAGATAGGGGTGTCATTAATGGAACTGAACATTTAGGTTATGTGCCCACGAAGTGGAATAGCAGCATTTTAAACGCAGCGTATTTTTGCTGCGTTCCAAAGCACTGCATTTTAATAAACACATGAGTTTTAGTTACTATGTGGATTTACTGCATCAAATGATAGTGTATCTGCAACGGAGACTAGCGTCTCCACTACAGAAATTAACATGCTGTGACTCGTAAACCCGCACTGCGAGTGAGTTACGCTGGTTTAAATAGAAGCACTGTGGGCATGGGATTTCTATAAATCCCATCCACTGTGTTTGTAAAGTAGAACGCAGCATTTTGGATGCAGTGCAAATGCACTAAGTTCAAAAAAGTGTCATATAACCCCTTCAAGGGTAAGGGCAGTCTCACTCGTCCAGATAATTCCGGTACCAGAAAAAAAAGAAACCGGAGCTATCCGTGTCCGTGTGGACACATGGTACCTCCGTGTGCCGCATGTGTGGCAACCGTGTGCCGCATCAGGACCACACGGACGGCGCCAGGAAGAAGCGCTACAGTAAGCGCTGTTCCCGGCGGCTGGTGCTGACCGCGGCTGACATTCTGCTCTCCTGCTCTGCCGGCAGGAGAGAAGAATGAATGAAAACCTGACGTGGGGTCCCCCTCATTTTCTTAACCAACCAGACAAAATTTACAGCTGGGGGCTGCATACCTCAGCTGTCATCTTCAGCCAGGTTAGTTGTGAAGAATAGAGGGGTCCCCACGCTGTTTTTTTAATTATTTAAATAAATAATTTTAAAAAACGGTGTGGGGTCCCCCCTATTTTTGACAACCAACCTGACTAAAGCCGACAGCTGAGGGCTGATATTCTCAGGCTGGTAAGGGGCCATTGATCTTGGCCCCACCAGCCTAAAAATGGCAGCCCCCAGCTGCCCAGAAAAGGCGCATCTATTAGATGCGCCTAATCTGGAGCTTTGCCCGGTTCTTCCCACTTGCCCTGTAGCGGTGGCAAGTGGGGTAATAAAGGGGTTAATGCCACCTATCTATTATAAGGTGACATTAAGCCCGGATTATTAATGGAGAGGTGTCAATAAGACACAGATCCATTACTAATACTACAGTAAATAAAGGGTTAAATAAACACACTCACACAATAAGAATAAATTATTTTAATGAAAGAATACAACACACATTTTTATAATCTTTATTACACTGGTAATTCCTTTGCAAAGCCATCGATCTTCTGAAAAAAAGGTGAAAATAATAAAGCAAATATATACATTACCTGTCCAGCGCTCAGTCATGTCCCATGGCGTAAATCCTTCTCGGGGGTTAATACATTTACAGTTGGAGCACTGCTAACACAGCCGCTCCCGACTGTAAATGACTGGGGAATGAATGGGAGCAGCCGGCGAATGCTCAGTAACTAGCGGTGATGTCACCGCTCATCACTGAGTCTGGCTCTGCTCCGTTCATTCCCCAGTCAGTTATAGTTGGGAGCAGCTGTGTTAGCAGTGCTCCGACTGTAAATGTATTAACCCCGAGAAGGATTTACTCCGTGGGACGTGACTGAGGGCCAGACAGGTAATGTATATATTTGCTTTATTATTTTCATCTTTTTTTCAGAAGATCAATGGCTTCACGAAGCAATTACCAGTGTAATAAAGATTATAAAAGTGTGTTGCATTCTTTCATTAAAATAATTTAATATTATTGTGTGTGTGTTTATTTAAGCCTTTATTTACTGTTGGATTAGTAATGGAGCATTGCAAACCTGGAGAGTAGTTTAGAGCTCACTAACCATGCTCTGGCTGGGGCCAGTGATATGGAGAAGGGGGAGGTGAGGATGATCAGGACCCAGAAGTATGTAGCTTGGTGACAGTTACAAGAAGAGGTAGGAGAAAAAGTGTGTCATTGAGCCCAGTCCCGATCTGGCACAACCTGTTTCACTGATATTAGGAATACAGGCCAAGGACTGGGATCACTACAGCAGGACGTTACTCCAAGCAACTAGGAAAAGAGCCGCTGTAGAAAGGAGGAAAATAGGAGTACAGCAAAGGCCAGACAAATGTTGGTGGTAGGGGACTCTATAATTAGGCGGACAGACAGGGTCATCTGCCACCGAGATCATGAATGCCAAACAGTGTGTTGATTGTCGGGTGCTCGGGTTCGACATATTGCGTATTGGATAGACAAATTACTGGTTGGGCTCAATCATGGTACACATCGGAACCAATGACAAGGTTAGATGGAGGTGTAAGGTCCTTAAAAATGATTCCAGGGAACTAGGAGAAAAGCTGACATCCAGGACCTGCAAAGTGTTGTTTTCAGAAATACTGTCGGTGCCACGAGCATCACTAGAAAGACAGCAGGAGCTTAGGGAGATAAATGAGTGGCTTAGAAATTGGTGCAGGCAGGAAGGGTTTGGGTTCATGGAGAACTGGGCCGACTTCTCTGTTGGCTTCATTCTCTATGGTAGGGATGGACTGCACCTCAATGGCGAGGGTGCAGCTGTGATTGGGGAAAAAAATGGTCAGACGGATGAAGGAGCTTTTTAACTAGGATCTGGGGAGGGAGGATAGTTCTTCTAATATGGGGAGAGATAGAGTAGACAGAGGGAGTGAGACAGTAGGGGTCATTGAAGATTTAGGGGTGGCCATGGATATGCAAGGAAAGTAAGGAGCTGAGTAGGTGTAACAAATGTGCTAATAGTATTAAATGTCTGCTGGCAAATGCAAGAAGTCTCACAAACAAAATGAATGAACTGGAAACTCTTAAGTTGGTCACAGAATATGATGTGGTGGGCATTATGGGAAACCTGCCTGGATGAAAACCATGACTGGGTAACAAAACGTACACTACACTACATTTAGGAAGGAAAAGAAAGGCAAAAGAGGTGGAGGAGTGTGTATTTTCGTAAAATCCAACTTAAAACGTGCTCAATGATGACATTAGGGCGAGCTGTGACAATGTAAAGTCAGTTGGGGAAATGTACATGGGGATGGCAATAATGGAAAGCTGCTAATTAGAGTTTCCTACAAGTCTCCTAATATAGCTGAACAGGTAGCGGATGTAATGCTGCAACAAATTAAAAAGGCAGCAAATTATATAGGGTCCTTATATGGGGGATTTTAACTATCCAGACATTAAATGGGACATAGAATATTCTGGTTGTGCTAAAAGCTGCAAGTTCTTATCCACAGTTCAGGACAATTACCTCTCAGCTGGTAGATGAAACAACCAGGAGTGGTAATCTGCTGGATTTAGTCCTGTCAAACAGACCAGATACAATTTCTGATTCACATGTCAGGGAGAATTTTGGATGCAGTGACCATAACATGGTAAGTTACAATGTAATTTTCAATCAAACATTCAAAAGGGGAAATGCAAAAACCTGAAACTTTAGGAAAGCTGATTTCAACAAATTAAGGGAAAAGCTTAATCGTATAGACTGGGACAACGTCATGGTAACTGGGGATACCGAACATAAATGGGGCATGTTTAAGGAAATACTACTAGAATCCTATAGAAAACGTATATCCTGTGGTAATAAAATGTCAAGGGATAAAAAGAAACCATTATGGATAAATAGGACTGTACAAAGTTTTATAAGTCAAAAAAAAGGACATTCAGAATCCTGAAGGCCGAGAATACAGAAATAGCATTTCAGGAGTATAAATATCAAATTAAAAAATGTAAAAAAGAAATTAAGCTAGCAAAGTTATCTACAGAGAAATAAACTGCCAGTGACATTAAAATAAATCTCAAACATTTTGATAAATTCATCAATGCCAAAAAGAAAAAACAGATGGTATTGGCCACTTAAAAGACAATAATAGCAAGATAATTATAGAGGACAAATAAAAGGCTAAGATATCAAACATGCACTTTTCATCACGTTCTCCAATGATCCGTCTATTCCAGTGATCTTTCATCAAGGTAAAAACCAAAGTTCACCACCTGACGTAACTAGTTTAACACATAAAGAAGTATGCTTGTGTCTGAGAAAGTAAACATTGAAAAATCCCGGGCCCAAATGGCATTCATCCTCGGATACTGAAGGAACTGAGCTCAGTAATTGACAGACCGCTGTATCTCATATTCTTAGACTCTCTTGTAACAGGGTTGGTGACACAGGATTGGAGGATGGCTGATGTGGTACCGATTTTTAAGAAAGGTAAGGTGGCTCCAGGCAACTACCGTCTGGTAAGTCTGACATCAGTAGTGTGCAAAGTTTTTGAGGGAATCATCAGAGATGACCTGCAGAGATAAATTGCAGAGAATAATATAATAAATGACAACCAGCATGGATTCATGAAAGATAGGTCGTGTCTAACCAACATGTTGGGTTTCTATCAGGAGGTATGTTCAAATCTGGATGTTTCTAATGTGGCTGATGTGATTTATCTGGACTTTGCAAAGGCATTTGATAGTGTACCACATGACAACCTTATACTGAAGCTACAGAAGCAAGGACTGGGAAAAACTACATGCAGATGGGTAAGGAATTGGCTAAATGACAGGAAACAAAGAGTTGTCATAAATGGTAATTTCTCTAAATGGGATATAGTCAGCAGTGGAGACCGCGGGGATCTGTGCTAGGACCCATTCTAATTAACTTCTTTATTAACCCCTTACTGCCATTGGATGGGATAGTACGTTCAATGGCAGCACCCCCGCTTCGATGAGGGCTCTGGCGGTGAGCCCGCATCAAAGCCAAGACATGTCAGCTGTTTTCAGCTGTTTTCACATGATCGGGGGTCAGCGATGCATTGCCATAACAACTTGAGGTCTCCTAAAGACCTCTATGGTTGTTGATGAGGCATTGCTATGAGCGCCATCCGGTGGTCGGCACTCATAGCAATGCTGTAATTCTGCCTATATGTAGCAGAGCCGATCGAGTAGTGGATGCTTCTAGCCTCTAAAAAGTTTAAATCACCCCCCTTTCGCCACATTCAAAATAAAACAATTAAAAAAAAAATTATACACATATTTTGTATCGCCGTGTTCAGAATCGCCTGCTCTATCAATAAAAAATGGATTAACCCGATCGCTAAACAGCCTAGCGGGAACAAAAAAAACGCCAGAATTATGTTTTTGGTCGCCGTGACATTGCATTAAAATGCAATAACGGGCGATCAAAAGATTGTATCTGCACATGAATGGTAGGCTGGAGTCACACTAACCTGCGCAAAATACGGTCAGTATTTTACATGCGTAATACGGATGACAGACCCCTAAATAGTGCTCCGTATGTCATCCGTAAGCAAGGTGTGGTCGCGTATTTTGCGCATGTCAGCATCCGTATGCAATCCGTATGGTGAGATTTTCTCGCAGGCTTGCAAAATGGACATATAATGGAGCCCTATGACAGTTTTAATAAAGAAATGAAAGAATAGATATAGAGACATAGAATGCATATATATATATATATACACTCACTGGCCACTTTATTAGGTACACCTGTCCAACTGTGTGTTAAGACTTAATTTCTAATCAGCCAATCACATGGCGGCAACTCAGTGCATTTAGGCATGTAGACATGGTCAAGACAATCTCCTGCAGTTCAAACCGAGCATCAGTATGGGGAAGAAAGGTGATTTGAGTGCCTTTGAACGTGGCATGATTGTTGGTGCCAGAAGGGCTGGTCTGAGAATTTCAGAAACTGCTGATCTACTGGGATTTTCACGCACAACCATCTCTAGGGTTTACAGAGAATGGTCCGAAAAAGAAAAAAAATCCAGTGAGCGGCAGTTCTGTGGCCGGAAATGCCATGTTGATGCCAGAGGTCAGAGGAGAATGGGCAGACTGGTTCGAGCTGATAGAAAGGCAACAGTGACTCAAATTGCCACCCGTTACAACCAAGGTAGGCAGAAGAGCATCTCTGAACGCACAGTGCGTCGAACTTTGAGGCAGATGGGGTACAGCAGCAGAAGACCACACTGGATACCACTCCTCTCAGCTAAGAACAGGAAACTGAGGCTACAATTTGCACAAGCTCATCGAAATTGGACAGTAGAAGATTGGAAAAACGTTGCCTGGTCTGATGAGTCTCGATTTCTGCTGCGACATTCGGATGGTAGGGTCAGAATTTGGCGTAAACAACATGAAAGCATGGATCCATCCTGCCTTGTATCAACGGTTCAGGCTGGTGGTGGTGGTGTCATGGTGTGGGGAATTTTTTCTGGGCACTCTTTGGGCCCCTTGGTACCAATTGAGCATCGTTGCAACGCCACAGCCTACCTGAGTATTGTTGCTGACCATGTCCATCCCTTTATGACCACAATGTACCCAACATCTGATGGCTACTTTCAGCAGGATAATGCGCCATGTCATAAAGCTCGAATCATCTCAGATTGGTTTCTTGAACATGACAATGAGTTTACTGTACTCAAATGGCCTCCTCAGTCACCAGATCTCAATCCAATAGAGCATCTTTGGGATGTGGTGGAACGGGAGATTCGCATCAGGGATGTGCAGCCGACAAATCTGCGCCAACTGTGTGATGCCATCATGTCAATATGGTCCAAAATCTCTGAGGAATGCTTCCAGCACCTTGTTGAATCTCTGCCACGAAGAATTGAGGCAGTTCTGAAGGCAAAAGGGGGTCCAACCCCTTACTAGCATGGTGTACCTAATAAAGTGGCCAGTGAGTGTATGTATTCTATGTGTATATATCTATTCTTTCTTTCTTTATTAAACCTGTCAGTGTAAGTTTACTGTATAGCGCACTGAATTGCCGGCTTTGCTAAAAGACACCGGGTGCGTATTTCTCGCAAGTCACATGTGTGGTCCGTGTGTAATCCGTATTTTTTGCGCACCCATAGACTTGCATTGGCGTACTACGGGCGTAGTACGCTGACAATCGCAGCATGCTGCGAGTGGCACAGAGCGTAGGATACGGAGGAGAAATATACGCCTGGTGCGAGTGACCCCATAGAGAATCATTGGTCCGTGTCTAATGCGTGCTTTTTGCGCCTCTCACGCACCCGTATTCCTCGCCAGTGTGACTCCGGCTGTATCCTTAAAAACGACAGCTTGGTGCGCAAAAAATAAGCCCTCAGCCAACCCCAGATCACAAAAAATGGAGACGGTATGGATATCGGAAAATGGCACAAAATTTAAAAAAAATTTTTTTAGCAAACTTTGGAATTTTTGCTCACCACTTAGAAAAAAAAGATCCTAGACATGTTTGGTGTCTATGAACTCGTAATGACCTGGAGAATCATAATGGCAGGTCAGTTTTAGCATTTAGTGTACCTAGAAAAAAAGCCAAACAAAAAACAAGTGTGGGATTGCACTTTTTTTGCAATTTCACCGCACTTGGAATTTTTTTACCATTTTCTAGTACACGACATGATAAAACCAATGGTGTCGTTCAAAAGTACAACTCGTCCAGCAAAAAACAAGCCTTCATATGGCCATATTGACAGAAAAATAAAAAAGTTATGGCTCTGGGAAGAAGGGGAGCGAAAAACAAAAACGCAAAACTGAAAAAAGCTCCTTCAGTAAGGGGTTAAGGACCTAGTGTTTGGGATTTAGAGTAACGTGTCAGTCTTTGCTGATGACTCCAAGCAGTGTAGGATATTATAATCTAACCTTTACTTTACAATATTGCAAAATGATCTGGATAAGATGACGGAATGGGCAAATACGATTTAATGTAGATAAATGTAGAGTAATGCACCTAGGACAGAGGAATCCTATTGCTGCATGTTCAGTAATTTTATGAAACACTATGGTGAAAACTAAAAGCGCTAGCCAATACTGCACAACCCCATTAGGAGCATTTTTCAGTACATAATAGAGGTGTCGTAGAAAATGCATAAAAAGCAAACATCATATGGTTAAAAAAAATAACAATAAAGAAGGGGATGGAAAAGGCCAAAGTGAATAGTAAAAAAAAGCGTTATTAGAGAACATTAATCTGGGGGAGGGGGATTGGGGGAATTATGGAGGAAAATCCATAATTTTCTGTTGAAACAACAGCTGCTATAGACATGCACATGACCTTTTTGACCACTGTGTACTCCCACATTTGCCCTTCAGCACCACCTCACGGCAAAAGTTGTCCAGACCACTACCATTGTTTTACATCATTCATTTTAAGGAGAAAGGTAAAACATTGTAAGGCCGGTTTCACATTTGCGTTAAAGGCCGCAGCGTCGGCCTGTGCAGGCTGCCGCTAAGCCCCGCCCCCTGCAGCGCCTCCAACGGTAGCTCCGCCTCCGGGTGCATGACGCTGCATGCGTCATGCGTCCCCTATCTTTATCACTGAGGACGCAGGCCGTGCGCAGTATGCGTTTGGCGGCACCTGCGTCCTTTTGATGGTGCGCCGAGTGCAACCAAATTGCAATAGGTTACGTTTGGCGCTGGTCGGCGCACCGTCAAAAGGACGCAGGCGCCACCAAAATGCATACTGCGCACGGCCTGCATCCTCAGTGATAAAGATAGGGGACGCATGACGCATGCAGCGTCATGCGCACGGAGGCGGAGCTACCGGGGGAGGTGCGGCAGGGGGCGGGGCTTAGCGGCGGCCGTGCGCAGGCCGACGCTGCGGCCTTTAACGCAAATGTGAAACCGGCGTTATACTGCTCACATAAAAGAGGGACAGGAAGGGTCAGCTGCTGTTGCATGAATGTTATGTACAAAACACAAATTTGTTCACATTCTTTATGCACATCCTATCCAGAACCTGTTGCTAGTGCCGGAGAACAGGACACTCTTACACAAGAGTAGTTTACTTTTCAACATCAACATGTGGAGCCATGATGATTGGACCTAAAGTCACCTGCATTGTTCTCTAGATGGAAGGAACCCTTCACTACAGACACTTTCTTTTTTTCATTCAAATTTATAACTGAGACCCAGATGGAAATCGGAAGCAAATATGAAGCCTTCCAGCTTTGTATCTGTGTTTCACTGATCCCAACGTACTTTAATGGCAGATTCTGATCTACAAACACTGATCAGAGTACGACCTGCTCTGAGTCTCATGGATCTCACACTCATTTTCACAGATGTGTGAATGGATCCATGAAACTCCATGTGTCCATGTGTTGTCCAAGAAAAAAACAGTCAGCGTATACATGTGTGAATGTAGGCGAAATATGATGAGAATTATTATATCACAAGTATTTCAATCATTTACAATATTCAACAGAAGGAACACTTAATATCACTTTAATTTTGACATACACCGGCCATTTTTTCCTTTCACCATGTGAGCTCCTTTAATGCCATGTGAGTACAGAGAGTACAATAGATTTTTAGAAAGTGATCATAAAATAGCAGTTTGCCATTTATAATTTAGAGTGGCAATCTGAATCATAGCCATTAGTAAGAGGTTTTTGAAAATGCATTTTATTATTGTCTGTTTCAAGAAATTTAGGCTTTCCAGAAATCTATACAAGTCATTGTATTATGGTCGCTGGCAGAAATGCTTTTTTACAGAGACAACTGCAGTATCAGCATTTCCATTTCCCAACACACCTGCTATTTCTAGTCATGACAAAAGTAAGCAAGTATAATTAAATAATTAACCCTACATTGAAACCCCAAAATATAATGTAATAAGTCTCATGATAAAGTGAGTTAAATAAAAAAAAAAATCCAGTGAGATGGAAAACAGTAAATGCTAAATATTGCCCAAAAGAAAAAATAAGGGAAAACAGACAGGGTCATTTAAAATAGATAGTACATTATTGAATAATACATAATCACAAATTATACAAAAACTAAATCTAGATAATCAAAGATTTAAGAGAGGCCAAACTAAAAAGACAAATATCAGAGATAAATGCAGGTTATGTAGTCATGCACACGGAAGACCAAAATATGATGCAGAAAGTATAACTAGTCCTACCCCCTTTATATTTGTTCATTTAGAATGGTAATTTGGCACTATCAATAATAGGAAAAGTAATAATGTCTGATACTAATATACAGTTGTGGCCAAAAGTATTGACACCCCTGCAATTCTGTCAGATAATACTCAGTTTCTTCCTGAAAATGATTGCAAACACAAATTCTTTGGTATTATTATCTTCTTTTAATTTGTTTTAAATGAAAAAACACAAAATGAATTGTCCTAAAGTCAAATTGGATATAATTCCACACCAAACATAAAAAAGAGGGTGGACAAAAGTATTGGCACTGTTCAAAAAATCATGTGATGCTTCTCTAATTTGTGTAATTAACAGCACCTGTAACTTACCTGTGGCACCTAACAGGTGCTGGCAATAACTAAATCACACTTGCAGCCAGTTGACATGGATTAAAGTTGACTCAACCTCTGTCCTATGTCCTTGTGTGTACCACATTGAGCATGGAGAAAAGAAAGAAGACCAAAGAACTGTCTGAGGACTTGAGAAACCAAATTGTGAGGAAGCATGAGCAATCTCAAGGCTACAAGTCCATCTCCAAAGACCAGAATGTTCCTGTGTCTACCGTGCGCAGTGTCATCAAGAAGCTTAAAGCCCATGGCACTGTGGTTAACCTCCCTAGATGTGGACGGAAAAGAAAAATTGACAAGAGATTTCAACGCAAGATTGTGCGGATGTTGGATAAAGAACCTCGACTAACATTCAAACAAGTTCAAGCTGCCCTGCAGTCCGAGGGTACAACAGTGTCAACCCGTACTATCCGTCGGCGTCTGAATGCAAAGGGACTGTATGGTAGGTGACCCAGGAAGACCCCACTTCTTACTCCGAGACATAAAAAAGCCAGGCTGAAGTTTGCCAAAACTTACCTGAAAAGCCTAAAATGTTTTGGAAGAATGTTCTCTGGTCAGATGAGACAAAAGTAGAGCTTTTTGGGCAAAGGCATCAACATAGAGTTTACAGGAGAAAAAAAGAGGCATTCAAAGAAAAGAACACGGTCCCTACAGTCAAACATGGCGGAGGTTCCCTGATGTTTTGGGGTTGCTTTGCTGTCTCTGGCACTGGACTGCTTGACCGTGTGCATGGCATTATGAAGTCTGAAGACTGCCAACAAATTTTGCAGCATAATGTAGGGCCCAGTGTGAGAAAGCTGGGTCTCCCTCAGAGGTGATGGGTCTTCTAGCAGGACAATGACCCAAAACACACTTCAAAAAGCACTAGAAAATGGTTTGAGAGAAAGCACTGGAGGCTTCAAAGGTGGCCAGCAATGAGTCCAGACCTGAATCCCATAGAATTCCTGTGGAGAGATCTAAAAATGGCAGTTTGGAGAAGGCACCCTTCAAATATCAGGGACCTGGAGCAGTTTGCCAAAGAAGAATGGTCTAAAATTCCAGCAGAGCATTGTAAGAAACTCAGTGATGGTTACCGGAAGCGGTTGGTCGCAGTTATTTTGGCTAAAGGTTGTGCAACCAAGTATTAGGCTGAGGGTGTCAATACTTTTGTCTGTCCCATTTTTGGAGTTTTGTGTGAAATGATTAATGTTTTGCTTTTTGCTTCATTCTCTTTTGTGTTTTTTCATTTAAGACAAATTAAATGAAGATAATAATACCAAAGAATTTGTGTTTGCAATCATTTTCAGGAATAAACGGAGTATTATCTGACAGAATTGCAGGGGTGTCAATACTTTTGGCCACAACTGTAATTGCACATTTCCCAATAGCACTGAAAGTAACAAACTGGTAACTCAATAGTAATAAATTTAACTCAGATAATACCACAATCATAAAATGGAGAACCCAGGGAGAATCCCCAAATCACATATTAGTACAATAGAGTAGAGTGGACAGGGTTAAAGAGCGCACTGGCATCTCGATGCGCGTTTCACCAATATTGGGCTTCGTCAGGAGTGGATATAGCAAATAATAGGATTTTATAAAGTTATCATAAAAGAGCAGTTTGTTATTTATAATTTCTAGGAGTACTCTGAATCATAGCCATTAGTAAGAAGTTTCTGAAAATGTTGTGTATTATTGTCTATTTTTGGAAATTTGTTTAGGCTTCCCAGAAGTTTACACAAGTCATTGTGTTATGGTCACTGGCAGAAGTGCTATTTTACAAAGACAACTGCAATACCAACATTTCTATTTTCTGACACACCTGCTGTTTCCAAAAAAACAAAAACGAACTATTTTAATGAAATTATGCTGGAATCCTGGAAGAACAATAATTGTAATTGTGATTCTTTCATAATCAGGGCAGTAATTACAGGTCCTGCTGCCCTAGTTGCTGAACCAAGGAAAGCCCTAAATTATCAGTGATTTTTGAGCCCCGAGAAAATTAACTGTGAGTAAATGGAAAGCCTTAGGCTGGGTTCACACGTAACTTTTTTTTTGCGTTTTCGCAGCGATTTTAAATGCACAATTTTGCTGCAAAAATGCAAAAAAACAGCATCCCATGCAATCCTATGGGATTCCGCAATGCTGTGCTAATGCTGCGGATTTTCCCACGGCGGAATCGCATCGTGGTAAAATACGCAGCATGCTCATTAATTTTGCGATTCCGCCCAAATAGGAATGCATTGTTCTGCTTACTTTCCGTATGTGGCTATGCCCACCATGCGAAAAGTAAGCAGAACATTTGCGGATGGTACCCACGGTCTGGAGGAGAGGAGACTGTCCTCCGGGCTGTGGGTACCATATCCCTGTAAAAAATAGAATTAAAATAAAAAATATTGTTATTCTCACCTTCCGACGGCCGGCGATCTTCTTCCCGCCTCTCTCTACGCTCCCGGCATCTTCTGGTCCCAGTAATCCTTTGCGAGAATGACAGCGATGACGTCGCGGTCATTCGCGATGACGTTGCGGGAGCGCGACGTCTCATGGTCATTCGCGCAAAGGATTACTGGGACCGGAAGATGCCGGGAGCGTGGAGAGAGGCGGGAAGGCTGCGCGGGATGCCGGAAGGTGAGAATAACAATATTTTTTATTTTTTTTTATTATTTTTTACATCCTATCTTTTACTACTGATGCTGCATAGGCAGCCTCAATAGTAAAAAGTTGGTCACACTCGTCAAACTCTATGTTATATTAGTTCTCCAAGCGATGCTCCAGATCGCTTGGAAAACGCTAGCATTCTGCAAGCTAATTACGTTTGCAAATCGCTAGTTTTTCCGCGGGAAAATCGCGGGAATTTAAAATGCAATTTTCCCGCGGAATGGAATTCCGGAATTCTCGTGGTAACTTCCGTGGGAATTCCGCTACGTGTGAACTTAGCCTTCCTGTAATGTAGGCAAATTAAAGCTGCGTCTGTTCTTAAAAATAAAGTGGCTTTTTATTAAAAATGGATCCCTAAGAAATAGTGGTGGAGCCGATTGTCTGGGCTCCACTCGTTTTGTCAGCCAGAATAGCAGTAAAAACATTCATATACTTTTGGGCTAGGTTCAAATATTTATAATTCACGGCACCTAGGTCTCCATACAGAAACTCATACATATTGAGCATGAAATACGGCCATCTGAACCTGACCTATGATATCTGTCAACTTTTTTGGCTGACAGCTGTCTCCCTTGAGCTTTCCATACACATTGTTGCTTCAGCCAAGCTTTCATACACTTTCAGTAGAAAATGGTGAAAAGGTTGTTGCCAGATACCTCTGTCCACTCAAGACAAGCTTGCCAGAATCTTATCTAGCAGAAGAACAAAAGGTTTAAGGTTTTGAACACCAACTACCTGTCACGTCACCGTCAGACTCAGGGCCTGCTGTCCCGGCCTCAGCCACTAGGAGGCGCCGGACTGTCACATCACCGTCAGTCTCAGGGCCTGCTGTCCCGGCCTCGACCACTAGGAGGCGCCGGACTGTCCCATCACCGTCTGATTCGTGGCCTGCGGTTCCGGCCTCGGTCTCTGGGAGGCACTGTGCTTCAACCCCGAGTGATGGCGGCGATAATTTTGAGGCTCCTGCGCAGGTGTCCGCTGGACGCAGGCTTCGCTCCTCGGTCAGTCATGAAGGGGCTGGTGCATCACCACCCAGCCTGGTCCTGGGGGCGGTCCGGATGGCATCATCAGTCCAGGAGCCTGTGAGGGATGACCTGATCCCTCAAATACCTTGGGACTGCTCTTGCAGGCCGCCAGATATATTCTTGGTTCCCCTGCGTGTTACTGTGTGAATTACTGTTTGACTGACTTTGACTTTTGCCTGGACTTCTGACCCAGCTTCTGCCTAATGATTCTGTACCTCTGCGACTCTCCTGGTTTATGACTCTGACTTCGGCCTGGATTCTGACTCTGCTTCTGCCTAACGATTCTGTACCTCTGCGACTCTCCTGGTTTATGACTCTGGCTTCGGCCTGGAATCTGACTCTGCTACTGTCTACTGTTTTTATACCATTTCTGCCCGACTGGTTTAGTCTCGGATATCATTGCCTCTGTGTCCTGTATTGGAACACCTTTCTGGCGACCGTCCTGCTTTGGTCATTGCTCCTATTCAGACAGCGCCTCCTGGGCTCTGCTATAAATCCAGATCCCTGTATAGGGGTAAAGGGTATCAGTGTTTCTCGGGGTGTTGTCTGGCTGCAGCCCCGACCGCAGGCAGATGTCACACTACCAGATCCTTCTACTCCCCCCCAATCCTCTTCTGGGGCAGAATAGAAGAGATGAAAGAGGAAGGTCGTGAAAACCGGTACATGTAGTATATAAGAGAATCTAATATGTAAACAACATACTGCCAAAATGTACTCAAAAGGACTGTAGTTGACCGGTTGTGAAAATACACATAGCACAGGGGGGAGGACGAATCCATAAACAACCACTGGTCATAGTAAAATTGCTTTATTAGG
The DNA here is from genome assembly GCF_039654945.1 of Dendrobates tinctorius. Lineage (NCBI taxonomy): Eukaryota > Metazoa > Chordata > Amphibia > Anura > Dendrobatidae > Dendrobates > Dendrobates tinctorius. The sequence goes on from NW_027361796.1 coordinate 19,414,552, forward strand.
AGTGGTAAGGCAAGGAACAAATACAGCGTGCTTTGTAACTATAAAAACATTACCAAAAACTTAGGGACACAAAGAACCACTACTGCCATTGCTACATTATAAGTTATATCCATGATTCATGACAAAGTCAAATATAAACAGGTATAACAGGAGCCTAACAGCCAGTATAATTTAATGTGACATCCATGATGTGATAATAAGCAGCAGATAATAATAGGCAGCCAATCCAGCAAAAATCAAATAACATATAATTGCAGTCAATATATTTTTTACCTGGACAGAGTAGCAGTTGGCACACAAAGGGTCCCCGTGCCCGCCTCACATGACTCAGTGGGTCAAAATACGGAAAAATTAGAGCTCTCAATATGTGGTGATGCAAAAACTATTTTTACAATAAAAAGCGTCTTTTAGCGTGTGACAGCTGCCAAACATAAAAACCGCCATAAATAGTAAATCAAACCCCCCGTTATCACCCCCTTAGTTAGGGAAAAATAATAAAATAAAAAAAATGTATTTATTTCCATTTTTCCATTAGGGTTAGGGCTAGGGTTAGGGTTAGGGCTAGGGTTAGGGTTAGGGTTAGGGTTAGGGCTAGGGTTAGGGTTAGGGTTAGGGCTGAGATTAGGGTTAGGGGTGTGTTGGGGTTCGGGTTGGAGTTAGAATTGGGGGTTTCCACTGTTTGGGAACATCAGGGGCTCTCCAAATGCAACATGGCGTCTGATCTCAATTCCAGCCAATTCTGAGTTGAAAAAGTCAAATGGTGCTCCTTCCCTTCCAAGCTTTGCCATGGCCCAAACAGTGTTTTACCCCCACATGTAGCGTATCAGCCTACTCAGGTCAAATTGCAAATCAATTTTTGGGGTCCAATTTCTCCTGTTACCCTTAGGAAAATAAAAAATTGGGGGCAAAAATATCATCAAAATGATTTTTTTATTTTCACGTCCGAGCGTTCTAAACTTCTGTGAAGCACTTGGGGGTTCAAAGTGCTCACCACACATCTAGATAAGTTCCGTGGGGGGCCTAGTGTCCAAAATGGGGTCACTTGTGGGGAGTTTCAATAGTTTAGGTACATCATGGGCTCTCCAAACGCACATGACACCCGCAGACCATTCCATCAAAGTCTGCATTCCAAAACGTCACTACTTCCCTTCCGAGCCCTGACGTGTGTCCATACAGTAGTTTTCTCCCACATATGGGGTGTCAGCGTACTCATGACAAATTGGACAACAACTTTTGGGGTCCAATTTCTCCTGTTACCCTTGGGAAAATGAAAAAATTGGGGACTAATGGATCATGTTTGTGGAAAAAATACGATTTTTTTATTTTCATGCCCGGGCATTATAAACTTCTGTGAAGCCCTTGGGGGTTCAAAGTGCTCACCACATATCTAGATAAGTTCCTTAGGGGGTCTCGTTTCCAAAATGGGGTCATTTGTGGGGGGTTTCCACTGTTTAGGTACATTAGGGGCTCTCCAAAGGCAACATGACACCCGCAGAACATTCCCTCAAAGTCTGCATTCCAAAACGTCACTACTTCCCTTCCGAGCCCTGACGTGTGTCCATACAGTAGTTTTCTCCCACATATGGGGTGTCAGCGTACTCAGGACAAATTGGACAACAACTTTTGGGGTTCAATTTCTCCTGTTATCCTTGGGAAAATAAAAAAATTGGGGACTAATTGATCATGTTTGTGGAAAAAATACGATTTTTTTATTTTCATGCCCTGGCATTATAAACTTCTGTGAAGCCTTTGGGGATTCAAAGTGCTCACCTCACATCTAGATAAGTTCCTTAGGGGGTCTAGTTTTCAAAATGGGGTCATTTGTGGGGGGTTTCCACTGTTTAGGTACATTAGAGGCTCTCCAAAGGCAACATGACACCCGCAGACCATTCCATCAAAGTCTGCATTCCAAAAAGTCACTACTAGAGTTGAGCGAAACGGGTCGAAAAAATTCAAAAGTCGCCGACTTTTGGCAAAGTCGAGTTTCATGAAACGAAACCCGACCCTAGGATGAGGTCGGCCACGAGGTCGGCGACTTACGCGCCAAAGTCGCGTTTCAAAAGTTTGTTTTGCGCTCTTTTTCAGCCAATCAGGATCCACGGACACTGTGGGCAACGTGATGACATAGGCACGGGTCACCACCATCTTTCAGAAGGGCATGCAAGTGATTGGCTTGCTTTGGTGGGCGTCACAGGGGGTATAAAAGGGCGTGCACGCCGACCGCCATCTTACTTCTGCCGATCTTAGTATAGGGAGAGGTTGCTGCTGATTCTGTAGGGAGAGCGTTAGGCAGGGAAGAAGACAAAAAAACTGCTTCTGCTGCTAGCGATTTGGCCTGCACAACACACCAGTCACTGTGTGTGCAGTGCAAGGGGAGGCTATATAGTGGTATATCAGTGGTGTTGGTTGTTGGGCTGCCTTCTAAGGCTTCCTGACATTCCTGCATCACTTTGGTCACAGCTGTGCCATCGAGCCTGTCACATAGCGCTCAGATATTCATTGGGCCTCACACAATCCAAAAGTGTCCAGTGTCCAAAAGTGTGTGCAGAGATTCAAAATCTCCCTTATCCTCTAGTCACTTTGGTCACAGCTGTGCCATCGAGCCTGTCACATAGCGCTCAGATATCAGTGGGCCTCACACAATCCAAAAGTGTCCATCCAGTGTCCAAAAGTGTGTGCAGAGATTCAAAATCTCCCTTATCCTCTAGTCACTTTGGTCACAGCTGTGCCATCGAGCCTGTCACATAGCGCTCAGATATCAGTGGGCCTCACACAATCCAAAAGTGTCCATCCAGTGTCCAAAAGTGTGTGCAGAGATTCAAAATCTCCCTTATCCTCTAGTCACTTTGGTCACAGCTGTGCCATCGAGCTTGTCACATAGCGCTCAGATACCAGTGGGCCTCACACAATCCAAAAGTGTCCATCCAGTGTCCAAAAGTGTGTGCAGAGATTCAAAATCTCCCTTATCCTCTAGTCACTTTGGTCACAGCTGTGCCATCGAGCCTGTCACATAGCGCTCAGATATCAGTGGGCCTCACACAATCCAAAAGTGTCCATCCAGTGTCCAAAAGTGTGTGCAGAGATTCAAAATCTCCCTTATCCTCTAGTCACTTTGGTCACAGCTGTGCCATCGAGCCTGTCACATAGCGCTCAGATATCAGTGGGCCTCACACAATCCAAAAGTGTCCAGTGTCCAAAAGTGTGTGCAGAGATTCAAAATCTCCCTTATCCTCTAGTCACTTTGGTCACAGCTGTGCCATCGAGCCTGTCACATAGCGCTCAGATATCAGTGGGCCTCACACAATCCAAAAGTGTCCATCCAGTGTCCAAAAGTGTGTGCAGAGATTCAAAATCTCCCTTATCCTCTAGTCACTTTGGTCACAGCTGTGCCATCGAGCCTGTTACATAGCGCTCAGATATCAGTGGGCCTCACACAATCCAAAAGTGTCCAGTGTCCAAAAGTGTGTGCAGAGATTCAAAATCCCTTATCCTCTAGTCACTTTGGTCACAGCTGTGCCATCGAGCCTGTCACATAGCGCTCAGATATCAGTGGGCCTCACACAATCCAAAAGTGTCCGGTGTCCAAAAGTGTGTGCAGAGATTCAAAATCTCCCTTATCCTCTAGTCACTTTGGTCACAGCTGTGCCATCGAGCCTGTCACATAGCGCTCAGATATCAGTGGGCCTCACACAATCCAAAAGTGTCCAGTGTCCAAAAGTGTGTGCAGAGATTCAAAATCTCCCTTATCCTCTAGTCACTTTGGTCACAGCTGTGCCATCGAGCCTGTCACATAGCGCTCAGATATCAGTGGGCCTTACACAATCCAAAAGTGTCCAGTGTCCAAAAGTGTGTGCAGAGATTCAAAATCTCCCTTATCCTCTAGTCACTTTGGTCACAGCTGTGCCATCGAGCCTGTGACATAGCGCTCAGATATCAGTGGGCCTCACACAATCCAAAAGTGTCCAGTGTCCAAAAGTGTGTGCAGAGATTCAAAATCTCCCTTATCCTCTAGTCACTTTGGTCACAGCTGTGCCATCGAGCCTGTCACATAGCGCTCAGATATCAGTGGGCCTCACACAATCCAAAAGTGTCCAGTGTCCAAAAGTGTGTGCAGAGATTCAAAATCTCCCTTATCCTCTAGTCACTTTGGTCACAGCTGTGCCATCGAGCCTGTGACATAGCGCTCAGATATCAGTGGGCCTCACACAATCCAAAAGTGTCCAGTGTCCAAAAGTGTGTGCAGAGATTCAAAATCTCCCTTATCCTCTAGTCACTTTGGTCACAGCTGTGCCATCGAGCCTGTCACATAGCGCTCAGATATCAGTGGGCCTCACACAATCCAAAAGTGTCCAGTGTCCACAAGTGTCTGCAGAAATTCAAAATCTCCCCTGTCCTATAGACACCTTGTACCTTGTTTTACATTACTATATAGTTTGTTGGATTTTGTCTACATTTCTACCAAAAATGAGGAAGGCTGGTGGAAGAGGCCGTGGAATTGGGCGGGGGTTGGCAGCTGGTAATGATGGTGTTGGTGGTGGATCTGATGGTAGTGGCAAGAGCAAAATAGGACCGAATGCAGGAGGTGCTGACCCTGCGTCATCGTCTGGCTACATAAGGCCTCGAACGCTTAGTTTTCTAGGAGTTGGCAAACCGCTTTTAAAGCCAGAGCATCAGGAAAAAGTTTTGTCTTACATTGCTGACTCAGCCTCCAGCTCTATCGCCTCCTCTTCTTCAGTTGTAAAAAGTAAAAGCACTGAGTCGTCATTGGAGGCTCATGTTCATGAACCACACCTTTCCTTGTGTCCTTCACCCCAACCAAGATTGAAAGATGACGCAGGCCATACTACTGATTACTCCATGGAGCTGTTTTCACATACCATGCCTGGATTATCAAGTGAAATGGTGAATTACCCAGGCCAAGATGAATCTGGCATGGAGTGCACTGATGCACAGCCGCTGATGGATGATTCTGCTGGTACATTCACTCAGAGCACTACATTGTCCTCGCAGTGTACAGAGCCAGATTCTGACCCTGATGAGACTCAGGTGCCCCTTCCCGCACACTATACCACCATACACGGTGACACAGAGGAAGGTGCACATGACATAGAAGAGGAGGTGATGGATGACCCAGTTGTTGACCCAGATTGGCATTCATTGGGGGAAGAGGGTGCTGCTTCCAATAGCTCAGATGAGGAGCATCCACAGCAGACATCGACATCGCAACAGCTGTTATCTGGCAGGCCCGGAGCACTCCAAAGACAGGTTCCAAACATCAAAAGAGTTGCTGGACAGCTTGTCCAGAGGGTCAAAAGATCACAGCGTGCTAGGCCGCAAAATGTCTGCCAAAGTAGGAAGAGTGCAGTGTGGCACTTTTTTGACCAAAATCCTCATGATCAGGCCAAGGTTATCTGTAAGAAGTGCGCAAAGACCTTTAGCCGAGGGAAAAATCTGAAAAATTTGAATACCAGTTGCATGCTTAGACATTTAACCAGCATGCACTTGCAAGCGTGGACACAACACCAAACCTCAAGTGCCACATGTGCAACTGATCACAACGAAGGTAGTCAGCAACGCTACATTGTTTCCCCCACTGTAAGCCCACCGGTTAGCACAGCAGCAAATGTTGAGGTGTCGTTGCAAGACCACAGCAGTCAGGGAATCCCACTGTTATATCAACGAAAGACTGATTCTAGGCCATCAGAAAGAACACCAACTCCATCACCATCATCAACCCTCTCTCAGTCCGCCCTGTCCACCGCTACTTCCACCATATGCAGCTCTCAAGTCCAGCTCACCCTCCCAGACACTATGGGTAGGTCAAGAAAGTACTCAGTCTCTCATCCGTGTACACTGGGTTTGAACGCCCACATTGCCAAACTAATCTCGTTTGAGATGATGCCCTTTCGGTTGGTGGAAAGCACAGCTTTCCGCGAACTCATGGCCTATGCAGTACCACGCTATGACCTACCCAGTCGCCACTTCTTCTCTCGCAAAGCCATCCCAGCCCTCCACCATCATGTGAAAGACCGCATTGTCCATGCACTCAAGCAGTCAGTGAGCGGAAAGGTGCACCTCACAACTGATGCATGGTCCAGTCGGCATGGCCAGGGCCGTTACGTGTCCATCACTGCGCACTGGGTTAATGTGGTGGATGCAGGGTCCACAGGGGACAGCGGTGGTGGGACAGTGCTGCCTAGCCCACGGTATAGGAAACAGTTGGCTGTAGGCATTCGACCCTCCTCCTCCTCCTCCAGAAGCGAAAGCTCGTCCACAGAGCGCAGTCGTACGAGCACTCCATCTGCAGCTGCCACTGTTGCACATGATGTGTCCCCCTATCGAGCAGCTAGTGGAAAGCGTCAGCAGGCTGTGTTGCAGATGATGTGTTTGGGCGACAGACACACCGCCGAGGTGCTGGCCGAGTACTTGAAGCGACAAACTGAGTCATGGCTGGGCAGTGTACATCTTGAGGCAGGCAAGGTAGTTAGTGATAACGGCCGTAATTTTGTGGCAGCCATAGCCCTTTCAAAACTCAGCCACATACCTTGCTTGGCTCACACCTTGAACCTGGTGGTGCAGTGCTTCCTCAAAAATTATCCGGAGTTAACAGCCCTGCTCCAGAAGGTGCGAAGACTGTGCGCGCACATCCGCCGGTCGCCTGTAAACTCCGTTCGTATGCAGAAGCTGCAGCGATTGCTCCAACTTCCCAACCACCGCCTCATTATCGACATTGCAACAAGGTGGAACTCCACCCTGCACATGGTGGAGCGGCTGTGCGAGCAGAGGCAGGCCATAATGCATTTGTGGGAGGATACACGGCCAGGCACTTTGAGAGCAGACATGGAGTTGACAGGTGTGCAGTGGTCGAAGCTGAAAGACCTTTGTAAAGTCCTTCAGTGTTTTGAGGAATGCACACGGCTGGTAAGCGCAGACGACGCCATCCTAAGCATGAGCATCCCACTTATGCGTCTGCTCATGCAAACTTTGACGCACCTTAAGGAGCAGGCGTCTGCAGCCAATGTTGATGAGGAGGAGGGAATCCTTGATGAAATTCAGCCATTGTCTGCTCAGGGACCTCTCCTGGACGAGGTGGAGGAAGAAGAGGAGGAGGAGGATGATGATGGGGATGATTACTTAGGGGAGGAGGATGCATCTCGTGGGGCAAGTGAAAATGTTGGCGTGGCAAGGTCTGGTACAGGGTTTGTGCGTGACTGGAGGGATGTGGATTTGCCAGAAAGTGCTCCTCCACCCAGCAGTCGCAGTGCATCATTGACACCGGGAACATTGGCCCACATGTCAGATTATGCCTTGCGGATCCTAAAAAGGGACCCCCGCATTGCCAAAATGATGAACGATGACGACTACTGGTTGGCCAGCATCCTGGATCCACGCTATAAAGGCAAATTACAAAACATCATGCCACAGGAGAACCTTGACCTAATATTGGCTAATAAACAAGCAACTCTGGTAAATCGGTTGCTTGAGGCATTCCCAGCACACAGCAGCGGTGATGGTTCTCACACGAGCCGTACGGGCCGGGGGCAGCTTGGCAGAGGTGTTCGTGGTGCACACAGCAGAAGTGGCGTTGGAGACAGGGGTTTCATGACAATGTTGTGGACTGATTTTTCAAATACCGCTCACACAACTGGTAATACTGCATCGATGGAAAGTGACAGGAGACAGCAGTTGTCAACTATGGTTACAAACTACTTTTCCTCCCATATCGATGTTCTCCCACACAGGTCATTCCCCTTTGACTATTGGGCCGCTAAACTGGACACCTGGCCTGAATTGGCCCAATATGCCTTACAGGAGCTCGCGTGCCCAGCTGCAAGTGTGCTATCGGAAAGAGTCTTCAGTGCAGCTGGATCAATCCTGACAGAAAAAAGGACCCGTCTGTCAACCCAAAATGTGGATGATCTAACCTTCATTAAAATGAACCACGCATGGGTTTCCAAGGATTTTGTCCCACCTTCCCCTGATGACACATAGGGTGACAGAAAAATGGCTTGCTTTGGTCCACCTCTTCCTGGTACTTCACCTATTTCGCCTTTTGCATCAGCTGAATGTCCAACATCAACATATGCCACTTTCTAAAACTCCCTAACTGTGCTGCCTCCCCCCCATGGCCGGGGTCACCACCTAGCGCACGACACCGTGCGAGTGCCGTTGCCCTGGACAGGTGGGTAGGCCGACTCTTGGGCGCGGGCACTGGCACAGGGTCCCTCATAGTGCAATCAAGTGTCTCTGACAGTGGTGGGGCACACCCGCCGTCAGACACACCGCTGTACTATGAAGGGCCCAGTGCCAGTACCGACGCCCACGAGTGGGCCCCCCTTGCTTGGGCAGGGCCCCAGCATTTGCAATCTTTACCTCTCCCTGCTCCTCCGCTGTGTAATCTGGGCCGTCAAATCCATACTGTGCCTGACACCGTCTGAGCCTGCCTCCTGATGTATAGACATATATTTTGAATGTGTACGCTATCCATACATGTTATCTGGGGATACGGTACCCTTTCTAACCTTTGTGCAATCACGTGCAATCCATACTGGGCCTAACACCGTCTGAGCCTGCCTCCTGAGACATATATTTTGAATGTGTACGCTATCCATACATGTTATCTGGGGATACGGTACCCTTTCTAACCTTTGTGCAATCACGTGCAATCCATACTGGGCCTAACACCGTCTGAGCCTGCCTCCTGAGACATATATTTTGAATGTGTACGCTATCCATACATGTTATCTGGGGATACGGTACCCTTTCTAACCTTTGTGCAATCACGTGCAATCCATACTGGGCCTAACACTGTCTGAGCCTGCCTCCTGAGACATATATTTTGAATGTGTACGCTATCCATACATGTTATCTGGGGATACGGTACCCTTTCTAACCTTTGTGCAATCACGTGCAATCCATACTGGGCCTAACACCGTCTGAGCCTGCCTCCTGAGACATATATTTTGAATGTGTACGCTATCCATACATGTTATCTGGGGATACGGTACCCTTTCTAACCTTTGTGCAATCACGTGCAATCCATACTGGGCCTAACACCGTCTGAGCCTGCCTCCTGAGACATATATTTTGAATGTGTACGCTATCCATACATGTTATCTGGGGATACGGTACCCTTTCTAACCTTTGTGCAATCACGTGCAATCCATACTGGGCCTAACACCGTCTGAGCCTGCCTCCTGAGACATATATTTTGAATGTGTACGCTATCCATACATGTTATCTGGGGATACGGTACCCTTTCTAACCTTTGTGCAATCACGTGCAATCCATACTGGGCCTAACACCGTCTGAGCCTGCCTCCTGAGACATATATTTTGAATGTGTACGCTATCCATACATGTTATCTGGGGATACGGTACCCTTTCTAACCTTTGTGCAATCACATGCAATCCATACTGGGCCTAACACCGTCTGAGCCTGCCTCCTGATGTATAGACATATATTTTGAATGTGTACGCTATCCATACATGTTATCTGGGGATACGGTACCCTTTCTCACCTTTGTGCAATCACGTGCAATCCATACTGGGCCTAACACCGTCTGAGAATGATAGATGGGGCCCACCATACACTGGAACATTCCAAAGGTGGACATCAGACACTGGAGCAGCATTTACAGGGCCCATTATACACTAGAGCATTAGAAATGGGGCCCATTATGTTTGGAGCATTATTTGGGCCCATAAGACAGTAGAGCTTCATCCATGGGGACCAACATATAATGTAGCATTATGTGGAGCTCATCATATACTGTTTCAAACATTATATGGGACCAATGATTCTGTATGGAGAAATAGATGGGCCTCGTCATGAGATGTAAAAAGTGAGGTATTTTTCATTGTACTATACCGCTATTTCTCTGCCGTATCGGAGCATGATGAGTTGTGGTATGTGTTAAAGGGGCGCTCTTTCGCCCAGGGCACATGAAAACCTGGAGCCAGCCCTCCCCCACCACAGTCTGTAGCCAAATAACCCCCATTTTTCAGTGCGTAACTTGTATTATGAAGTTAATTAAGGTTGACAAGCTTAAGTAAGAAGAATTGATGCTTTTGGCATTCAAATGGGCACTGTTGGTGTGTTTTCTGTCCTCCTCTCACTGCCGACTTTTATTCCCTATTGACTTACATTGGGTTTCGTGTTTCGGGACGACCCCGACTTTTCCCTATAATCGGACATCTTGCTCGACCCGACTTTTGGAAAAGTCGGGTTTCACGAAACGAAACGCGACCCTAAAAAACCAAAAGTCGCTCAACTCTAGTCACTACTAGAGTTGAGCGAAACGGGTCGAAAAAATTCAAAAGTCGCCGACTTTTGGCAAAGTCGGGTTTCATGAAACGAAACCCGACCCTAGGATGAGGTCGGCCACGAGGTCGGCGACTTACGCGCCAAAGTCGCGTTTCAAAAGTTTGTTTTGCGCTCTTTTTCAGCCAATCAGGATCCACGGACACTGTGGGCAACGTGATGACATAGGCACGGGTCACCACCATCTTTCAGAAGGGCATGCAAGTGATTGGCTTGCTTTGGTGGGCGTCACAGGGGGTATAAAAGGGCGTGCACGCCGACCGCCAACTTACTTCTGCCGATCTTAGTATAGGGAGAGCTTGCTGCTGATTCTGTAGGGAGAGCGTTAGGCAGGGAAGAAGACAAAAAAACTGCTTCTGCTGCTAGCGATTTGGCCTGCACAACACACCAGTCACTGTGTGTGCAGTGCAAGGGGAGGCTATATAGTGGTGTATCAGTGGTGTTGGTTGTTGGGCTGCCTTCTAAGGCTTCCTGACATTCCTGCATTGCTGTTTACCCACTGCTCCGCAAACTGCTTTTTTAAAAGCAATCCCAATTTTTTTTTTTTGCCCTGCTGAGAAGAAAAAAAAACTGATTCTGTTGCTAGAAATTTGGCCTGCACAACACACCAGTCACTGTGTGTGCAATGCAAGGGGAGGCTATATAGTGGTGTATCAGTGGTGTTGGTTGTTGGGCTGCCTTCTAAGGCTTCCTGACATTCCTGCATTGCTGTTTAGATTCTGACTCTGCTTCTGCCTAACGATTCTGTACCTCTGCGACTCTCCTGGTTTATGACTCTGGCTTCGGCCTGGAATCTGACTCTGCTACTGTCTACTGTTTTTATACCATTTCTGCCCGACTGGTTTAGTCTCGGATATCATTGCCTCTGTGTCCTGTATTGGAACACCTTTCTGGCGACCGTCCTGCTTTGGTCATTGCTCCTATTCAGACAGCGCCTCCTGGGCTCTGCTATAAATCCAGATCCCTGTATAGGGGTAAAGGGTATCAGTGTTTCTCGGGGTGTTGTCTGGCTGCAGCCCCGACCGCAGGCAGATGTCACACTACCAGATCCTTCTACTCCCCCCCAATCCTCTTCTGGGGCAGAATAGAAGAGATGAAAGAGGAAGGTCGTGAAAACCGGTACATGTAGTATATAAGAGAATCTAATATGTCTATCTAATATAAGGGTAAACAACATACTGCCAAAATGTACTCAAAAGGACTGTAGTTGACCGGTTGTGAAAATACACATAGCACAGGGGGGAGGACGAATCCATAAACAACCACTGGTCATAGTAAAATTGCTTTATTAGGAGTGGTAAGGCAAGGAACAAATACAGCGTGCTTTGTAACTATAAAAACATTACCAAAAACTTAGGGACACAAAGAACCACTAGTGCCATTGCTACATTATAAGTTATATCCATGATTCATGACAAAGTCAAATATAAACAGGTATAACAGGAGCCTAACAGCCAGTATAATTTAATGTGACATCCATGATGTGATAAGCAGCAGATAATAATAGGCAGCCAATCCAGCAAAAATCAAATAACATATAATTGCAGTCAATATATTTTTTACCTGGACAGAGTAGCAGTTGGCACACAAAGGGTCCCCGTGCCCGCCTCACATGACTCGGTGGGTCAAAATACGGAAAAATTAGAGCTCTCACTATGTGGTGATGCAAAAACTATTTTTACAATAAAAAGCGTCTTTTAGCGTGTGACAGCTGCCAAACATAAAAACCGCCATAAATAGTAAATCAAACCCCCCGTTATCACCCCCTTAGTTAGGGAAAAATAATAAAATAAAAAAAATGTATTTATTTCCATTTTTCCATTAGGGTTAGGGCTAGGGTTAGGGTTAGGGCTAGGGTTAGGGTTAGGGTAGGGTTAGGGCTAGGGTTAGGGTTAGGGCTAGGGTTAGGGTTAGGGTTAGGGCTGAGATTAGGGTTAGGGGTGTGTTGGGGTTCGGGTTGGAGTTAGAATTGGGGGTTTCCACTGTTTGGGCACATCAGGGGCTCTCCAAATGCAACATGGCGTCTGATCTCAATTCCAGCCAATTCTGAGTTGAAAAAGTCAAATGGTGCTCCTTCCCTTCCAAGCTTTGCCATGGCCCAAACAGTGTTTTACCCCCACATGTAGCATATCAGCCTACTCAGGTCAAATTGTAAAACAATTTTTGGGGTCCAATTTCTCCTGTTACCCTTAGGAAAATAAAAAATTGGGGGCAAAAATATCATCAAAATGATTTTTTTATTTTCACGTCCGAGCGTTCTAAACTTCTGTGAAGCACTTGGGGGTTCAAAGTGCTCACCACACATCTAGATAAGTTCCGTGGGGGGCCTAGTGTCCAAAATGGGGTCACTTGTGGGGAGTTTCAATAGTTTAGGTACATCATGGGCTCTCCAAACGCACATGACACCCGCAGACCATTCCATCAAAGTCTGCATTCCAAAATGTCACTGCTTCCCTTCCGAGCCCCGACGTGTGTCCATACAGTAGTTTTCTCCCACATATGGGGTGTCAGCGTACTCATGACAAATTGGACAACAACTTTTGGGGTCCAATTTCTCCTGTTACCCTTGGGAAAATAAAAAAAATTGGGGACTAATTGATCATGTTTGTGGAAAAAATACGATTTTTTTATTTTCATGCCCGGGCATTATAAACTTCTGTGAAGCCCTTGGGAGTTCAAAGTGCTCACCACACATCTAGATAAGTTCCTTAGGGGGTCTCGTTTCCAAAATGTGGTCACTTGTGGGGGTTTCCACTGTTTAGGTACATTAGGGGCTCTCCAAAGGCAACATGACACCCGCAGACCATTCCATCAAAGTCTGCATTCCAAAACGTCACTACTTCCCTTCCGAGCCCTGACGTGTGTCCATACAGTAGTTTTCTCCCACATATGGGGTGTCAGCGTACTCATGACAAATTGGACAACAACTTTTGGGGTCCAATTTCTCCTGTTACCCTTGGGAAAATGAAAAAATTGGGGACTAATGGATCATGTTTGTGGAAAAAATACGATTTTTTTATTTTCATGCCCGGGCATTATAAACTTCTGTGAAGCCCTTGGGGGTTCAAAGTGCTCACCACATATCTAGATAAGTTCCTTAGGGGGTCTCGTTTCCAAAATGGGGTCATTTGTGGGGGGTTTCCACTGTTTAGGTACATTAGGGGCTCTCCAAAGGCAACATGACACCCGCAGAACATTCCCTCAAAGTCTGCATTCCAAAACGTCACTACTTCCCTTCCGAGCCCTGACGTGTGTCCATACAGTAGTTTTCTCCCACATATGGGGTGTCAGCGTACTCAGGACAACTTGGACAACAACTTTTGGGGTTCAATTTCTCCTGTTACCCTTGGGAAAATAAAAAAATTGGGGACTAATTGATCATGTTTGTGGAAAAAAATACGATTTTTTTATTTTCATGCCCTGGCATTATAAACTTCTGTGAAGCCTTTGGGGTTTCAAAGTGCTCACCTCACATCTAGATAAGTTCCTTAGGGGGTCTAGTTTTCAAAATGGGGTCATTTGTGGGGGGTTTCCACTGTTTAGGTACATTAGGGGCTCTCCAAAGGCAACATGACACCCGCAGACCATTCCATCAAAGTCTGCATTCCAAAAAGTCACTACTAGAGTTGAGCGAAACGGGTCGAAAAAATTCAAAAGTCGCCGACTTTTGGCAAAGTCGAGTTTCATGAAACGAAACCCGACCCTAGGATGAGGTCGGCCACGAGGTCGGCGACTTACGCGCCAAAGTCGCGTTTCAAAAGTTTGTTTTGCGCTCTTTTTCAGCCAATCAGGATCCACGGACACTGTGGGCAACGTGATGACATAGGCACGGGTCACCACCATCTTTCAGAAGGGCATGCAAGTGATTGGCTTGCTTTGGTGGGCGTCACAGGGGGTATAAAAGGGCGTGCACGCCGACCGCCATCTTACTTCTGCCGATCTTAGTATAGGGAGAGGTTGCTGCTGATTCTGTAGGGAGAGCGTTAGGCAGGGAAGAAGACAAAAAACTGCTTCTGCTGCTAGCGATTTGGCCTGCACAACACACCAGTCACTGTGTTTGCAGTGCAAGGGGAGGCTATATAGTGGTGTTGGTTGTTGGGCTGCCTTCTAAGGCTTCCTGACATTCCTGCATTGCTGTTTACCCACTGCTCCGCAAACTGCTTTTTTAAAAGCAATCCAATCTCCCTTATCCTCTAGTCACTTTTGTCACAGCTGTGCCATCGAGCCTGTCACATAGCGCTCAGATATTCATTGGGCCTCACACAATCCAAAAGTGTCCAGTGTCCAAAAGTGTGTGCAGAGATTCAAAATCTCCCTTATCCTCTAGTCACTTTGGTCACAGCTGTGCCATCGAGCCTGTCACATAGCGCTCAGATATCAGTGGGCCTCACACAATCCAAAAGTGTCCATCCAGTGTCCAAAAGTGTGTGCAGAGATTCAAAATCTCCCTTATCCTCTAGTCACTTTGGTCACAGCTGTGCCATCGAGCCTGTCACATAGCGCTCAGATATCAGTGGGCCTCACACAATCCAAAAGTGTCCAGTGTCCAAAAGTGTGTGCAGAGATTCAAAATCTCCCTTATCCTCTAGTCACTTTGGTCACAGCTGTGCCATCGAGCCTGTCACATAGCGCTCAGATATCAGTGGGCCTCACACAATCCAAAAGTGTCCATCCAGTGTCCAAAAGTGTGTGCAGAGATTCAAAATCTCCCTTATCCTCTAGTCACTTTGGTCACAGCTGTGCCATCGAGCCTGTCACATAGCGCTCAGATATCAGTGGGCCTCACACAATCCAAAAGTGTCCATCCAGTGTCCAAAAGTGTGTGCAGAGATTCAAAATCTCCCTTATCCTCTAGTCACTTTGGTCACAGCTGTGCCATCGAGCCTGTCACATAGCGCTCAGATGTCAGTGGGCCTCACACAATCCAAAAGTGTCCATCCAGTGTCCAAAAGTGTGTGCAGAGATTCAAAATCTCCCTTATCCTCTAGTCACTTTGGTCACAGCTGTGCCATCGAGCCTGTCACATAGCGCTCAGATATCAGTGGGCCTCACACAATCCAAAAGTGTCCAGTGTCCAAAAGTGTGTGCAGAGATTCAAAATCTCCCTTATCCTCTAGTCACTTTGGTCACAGCTGTGCCATCGAGCCTGTCACATAGCGCTCAGATATCAGTGGGCCTCACACAATCCAAAAGTGTCCAGTGTCCAAAAGTGTGTGCAGAGATTCAAAATCTCCCTTATCCTCTAGTCACTTTGGTCACAGCTGTGCCATCGAGCCTGTGACATAGCGCTCAGATATCAGTGGGCCTCACACAATCCAAAAGTGTCCAGTGTCCAAAAGTGTGTGCAGAGATTCAAAATCTCCCTTATCCTCTAGTCACTTTGGTCACAGCTGTGCCATCGAGCCTGTCACATAGCGCTCAGATATCAGTGGGCCTCACACAATCCAAAAGTGTCCAGTGTCCACAAGTGTCTGCAGAAATTCAAAATCTCCCCTGTCCTATAGACACCTTGTACCTTGTTTTACATTACTATATAGTTTGTTGGATTTTGTCTACATTTCTACCAAAAATGAGGAAGGCTGGTGGAAGAGGCCGTGGAATTGAGCGGGGGTTGGCAGCTGGTAATGATGGTGTTGGTGGTGGATCTGATGGTAGTGGCAAGAGCAAAATAGGACCGAATGCAGGAGGTGCTGACCCTGCGTCATCGTCTGGCTACATAAGGCCTCGAACGCTTAGTTTTCTAGGAGTTGGCAAACCGCTTTTAAAGCCAGAGCATCAGGAAAAAGTTTTGTCTTACATTGCTGACTCAGCCTCCAGCTCTATCGCCTCCTCTTCTTCAGTTGTAAAAAGTAAAAGCACTGAGTCGTCATTGGAGGCTCATGTTCATGAACCACACCTTTCCTTGTGTCCTTCACCCCAACCAAGATTGAAGGATGACGCAGGCCATACTACTGATTACTCCATGGAGCTGTTTTCACATACCATGCCTGGATTATCAAGTGAAATGGTGAATTACCCAGGCCAAGATGAATCTGACATGGAGTGCACTGATGCACAGCCGCTGATGGATGATTCTGCTGGTACATTCACTCAGAGCACTACATTGTCCTCGCAGTGTACAGAGCCAGATTCTGACCCTGATGAGACTCAGGTGCCCCTTCCCGCACACTATACCACCATACACGGTGACACAGAGAAGGTGCACATGACATAGAAGAGGAGGTGATGGATGACCCAGTTGTTGACCCAGATTGGCATCCATTGGGGGAAGAAGGTGCTGCTTCCAATAGCTCAGATGAGGAGCATCCACAGCAGACATCGACATCGCAACAGCTGTTATCTGGCAGGCCCGGAGCACTCCAAAGACAGGTTCCAAACATCAAAAGAGTTGCTGGACAGCTTGTCCAGAGGGTCAAAAGATCACAGCGTGCTAGGCCGCAAAATGTCTGCCAAAGTAGGAAGAGTGCAGTGTGGCACTTTTTTGACCAAAATCCTCATGATCAGGCCAAGGTTATCTGTAAGAAGTGCGCAAAGACCTTTAGCCGAGGGAAAAATCTGAAAAATTTGAATACCAGTTGCATGCTTAGACATTTAACCAGCATGCACTTGCAAGCGTGGACACAACACCAAACCTCAAGTGCCACATGTGCAACTGATCACAACGAAGGTAGTCAGCAACGCTACATTGTTTCCCCCACTGTAAGCCCACCGGTTAGCACAGCAGCAAATGTTGAGGTGTCGTTGCAAGACCACAGCAGTCAGGGAATCCCACTGTTATATCAACGAAAGACTGATTCTAGGCCATCAGAAAGAACACCAACTCCATCACCATCATCAACCCTCTCTCAGTCCGCCCTGTCCACCGCTACTTCCACCATATGCAGCTCTCAAGTCCAGCTCACCCTCCCAGACACTATGAGTAGGTCAAGAAAGTACTCAGTCTCTCATCCGTGTACACTGGGTTTGAACGCCCACATTGCCAAACTAATCTCGTTTGAGATGATGCCCTTTCGGTTGGTGGAAAGCACAGCTTTCCGCGAACTCATGGCCTATGCAGTACCACGCTATGACCTACCCAGTCGCCACTTCTTCTCTCGCAAAGCCATCCCAGCCCTCCACCATCATGTGAAAGACCGCATTGTCCATGCACTCAAGCAGTCAGTGAGCGGAAAGGTGCACCTCACAACTGATGCATGGTCCAGTCGGCATGGCCAGGGCCGTTACGTGTCCATCACTGCACACTGGGTTAATGTGGTGGATGCAGGGTCCACAGGGGACAGCGGTGGTGGGACAGTGCTGCCTAGCCCACGGTATAGGAAACAGTTGGCTGTAGGCGTTCGACCCTCCTCCTCCTCCTCCTCCTCCAGAAGCGAAAGCTCGTCCACAGAGCGCAGTCGTACGAGCACTCCATCTGCAGCTGCCACTGTTGCACACGATGTGTCCCCCTATCGAGCAGCTAGTGGAAAGCGTCAGCAGGCTGTGTTGCAGATGATGTGTTTGGGCGACAGACACACCGCCGAGGTGCTGGCCGAGTACTTGAAGCGACAAACTGAGTCATGGCTGGGCAGTGTACATCTTGAGGCAGGCAAGGTAGTTAGTGATAACGGCCGTAATTTTGTGGCAGCCATAGCCCTTTCAAAACTCAGCCACATACCTTGCTTGGCTCACACCTTGAACCTGGTGGTGCAGTGCTTCCTCAAAAATTATCCGGAGTTAACAGCCCTGCTCCAGAAGGTGCGAAGACTGTGCGCGCACATCCGCCGGTCGCCTGTACACTCCGTTCGTATGCAGAAGCTGCAGCGATTGCTCCACCTTCCCAACCACCGCCTCATTATCGACATTGCAACAAGGTGGAACTCCACCCTGCACATGGTGGAGCGGCTGTGCGAGCAGAGGCAGGCCATAATGCATTTGTGGGAGGATACACGGCCAGGCACTTTGAGAGCAGACATGGAGTTGACAGGTGTGCAGTGGTCGAAGCTGAAAGACCTTTGTAAAGTCCTTCAGTGTTTTGAGGAATGCACACGGCTGGTAAGCGCGGACGACGCCATCCTAAGCATGAGCATCCCACTTATGCGTCTGCTCATGCAAACTTTGACGCACCTTAAGGAGCAGGCGTTTGCAGCCAATGTTGATGAGGAGGAAGAGGAGGAGGGAATCCTTGATGACATTCAGCCATTGTCTGCTCAGGGACATCTCCTGGACGAGGTGGAGCAAGAAGAGGAGGAGGAGGATGATGATGGGGATGATTACTTAGGGGAGGAGGATGCATCACGTGGGGCAAGTGAAAATGTTGGCGTGGCAAGGTCTGGTACAGGGTTTGTGCGTGACTGGAGGGATGTGGATTTGCCAGAAAGTGCTCCTCCACCCAGCACTCGCAGTGCATCATTGACACCGGGAACATTGGCCCACGTCAGATTATGCCTTGCGGATCCTAAAAAGGGACCCCCGCATTGCCAAAATGATGAACGATGACGACTACTGGTTGGCCAGCATCCTGGATCCACGCTATAAAGGCAAATTACAAAACATCATGCCACAGGAGAACCTTGACCTAATATTGGCTAATAAACAAGCAACTCTGGTAAATCGGTTGCTTGAGGCATTCCCAGCACACAGCAGCGGTGATGGTTCTCACACGAGCCGTACGGGCCGGGGGCAGCTTGGCAGAGGTGTTCGTGGTGCACACAGCAGAAGTGGCGTTGGAGACAGGGGTTTCATGACAATGTTGTGGACTGATTTTTCAAATACCGCTCACACAACTGGTAATACTGCATCGATGGAAAGTGACAGGAGACAGCAGTTGTCAACTATGGTTACAAACTACTTTTCCTCCCATATCGATGTTCTCCCACACAGGTCATTCCCCTTTGACTATTGGGCCACTAAACTGGACACCTGGCCTGAATTGGCCCAATATGCCTTACAGGAGCTCGCTTGCCCAGCTGCAAGTGTGCTATCGGAAAGAGTCTTCAGTGCAGCTGGATCAATCCTGACAGAAAAAAGGACCCGTCTGTCAACCCAAAATGTGGATGATCTAACCTTCATTAAAATGAACCACGCATGGGTTTCCAAGGATTTTGTCCCACCTTCCCCTGATGACACATAGGGTGACAGAAAAATGGCTTGCTTTGGTCCACCTCTTCCTGGTACTTCACCTATTTCGCCTTTTGCATCAGCTGAATGTCCAACATCAACATATGCCACTTTCTAAAACTCCCTAACTGTGCTGCCTCCCCCCCATGGCCGGGGTCACCACCTAGCGCACGACACCGTGCGAGTGCCGTTGCCCTGGACAGGTGGGTAGGCCGACTCTTGGGCGCGGGCACTGGCACAGGGTCCCTCATAGTGCAATCAAGTGTCTCTGACGGTGGTGGTGCACACCCGCCGTCAGACACACCGCTGTACTATGAGGGGCCCAGTGCCAGTACCGACGCCCACGAGTGGGCCCCCCTTGCTTGGGCAGGGCCCCAGCATTTGCAATCTTTACCTCTCCCTGCTCCTCCGCTGTGTAATCTGGGCCGTCAAATCCATACTGTGCCTGACACCGTCTGAGCCTGCCTCCTGATGTATAGACATATATTTTGAATGTGTACGCTATCCATACATGTTATCCGGGGAAAAGGGACCCTTTCTAACCTTTGTGCAATCACGTGCAATCCATACTGGGCCTAACACCGTCTGAGCCTGCCTCCTGAGACATATATTTTGAATGTGTACGCTATCCATACATGTTATCTGGGGATACGGTACCCTTTCTAACCTTTGTGCAATCACGTGCAATCCATACTGGGCCTAACACCGTCTGAGCCTGCCTCCTGAGACATATATTTTGAATGTGTACGCTATCCATACATGTTATCTGGGGATACGGTACCCTTTCTAACCTGTGTGCAATCACGTGCAATCCATACTGGGCCTAACACCGTCTGAGCCTGCCTCCTGAGACATATATTTTGAATGTGTACGCTATCCATACATGTTATCTGGGGATACGGTACCCTTTCTAACCTTTGTGCAATCACGTGCAATCCATACTGGGCCTAACACCGTCTGAGCCTGCCTCCTGAGACATATATTTTGAATGTGTACGCTATCCATACATGTTATCTGGGGATACGGTACCCTTTCTAACCTTTGTGCAATCACGTCCAATCCATACTGGGCCTAACACCGTCTGAGCCTGCCTCCTGAGACATATATTTTGAATGTGTACGCTATCCATACATGTTATCTGGGGATACGGTACCCTTTCTAACCTTTGTGCAATCACGTGCAATCCATACTGGGCCTAACACCGTCTGAGCCTGCCTCCTGAGACATATATTTTGAATGTGTACGCTATCCATACATGTTATCTGGGGATACGGTACCCTTTCTAACCTTTGCGCAATCACGTGCAATCCATACTGGGCCTAACACCGTCTGACCTGCCTCCTGAGACATATATTTTGAATGTGTACGCTATCCATACATGTTATCTGGGGATACGGTACCCTTTCTAACCTTTGTGCAATCACGTGCAATCCATACTGGGCCTAACACCGTCTGAGCCTGCCTCCTGAGACATATATTTTGAATGTGTACGCTATCCATACATGTTATCTGGGGATACGGTACCCTTTCTAACCTTTGTGCAATCACGTGCAATCCATACTGGGCCTAACACCATCTGAGCCTGCCTCCTGATGTATAGACATATATTTTGAATGTGTACACTATCCATACATGTTATCTGGGGATACGGTACCCTTTCTCACCTTTGTGCAATCACGTGCAATCCATACTGGGCCTAACACCGTCTGAGAATGATAGATGGGGCCCACCATACACTGGAACATTCCAAAGGTGGACATCAGACACTGGAGCAGCATTTACAGGGCCCATTATACACTAGAGCATTAGAAATGGGGCCCATTATGTTTGGAGCATTATTTGGGCCCATAAGACAGTAGAGCTTCATCCATGGGGACCAACATATACTGTAGCATTATGTGGAGCTCATCATATACTGTTTCAAACATTATATGGTACCAATGATTCTGTATGGAGAAATAGATGGGCCTCGTCATGAGATGTAAAAAGTGAGGTATTTTTCATTGTACTATACCGCTATTTCTCTGCCGTATCGGAGCATGATGAGTTGTGGTATGTGTTAAAGGGGCTCTCTTTCGCCCAGGGCACATGAAAACCTGGAGCCAGCCCTCCCCCCCCACAGTCTGTAGCCAAATAACCCCCATTTTTCAGTACGTAACTTGTATTATGAAGTTAATTAAGGTTGACAAGCTTAAGTAAGAAGAATTGATGCTTTTGGCATTCAAATGGGCACTGTTGGTGTGTTTCCTGTCCTCCTCTCACTGCCGACTTTTATTCCCCATTGAATTACATTGGGTTTCGTGTTTCGGGGCGACCCCGACTTTTCCCTATAATCGGACGATCTTGCTCGACCCGACTTTTGGAAAAGTCGGGTTTCACGAAACGAAACGCGACCCTAAAAAACCAAAAGTCGCTCAACTCTAGTCACTACTTCCCTTCCGAGCCCGGACGTGTGTCCATACAGTAGTTTTCTCCCACATATGGGGTATCAGCATACTCAGGACAAATTGGACAACAACTTTTGGGGTCCAAATTCTCCTGGTACCCTTGGGAAAATAAAAAAATGGTGACTAAAAGATCATGTTTGTGGAAAAAATACGAATTTTTTATTTTCACGCCCGGGCGTTATAAACTTCTGTGAAGCACTGGGGGGTTCAAAGTGCTCACCACACATCTAGATAAGTTTCTTGGGGGGTCTAGTTTACAAAATGGTGTCATTTGTGGGGGGTTTCCATTGTTTAGGTACATCAGGGGTTTTCCAATCGCGACATTGTGTCCGATCTCATTTCCAGCCAAAAACGTCAAATGGCGCTGCTTCCCTTCCGAGCTCTGCCATGTGCCCAAATAGTGGTTTACCCCCACATGTGGGGTATCAGCGTACTCAGGACAAATTACACAATAACTTTTAGGGTCCTGTTTCCCTTGGAAAAATAAGGATTGAGGGTGAAAAGATCATTTTTGTGGAAAAAATATGATTTTTTAATTGTACGGCTTTATGTTATAAACTTCTGTGAAGCCCTTGGGGGTTCAAAGTTCTCACCACACATCTAGATAAGTTCCTTAGGGGGTCTAGTTTCCGAAATGGTGTCATTTGTGGGGGGTTTCCACTGTTTTGGTACATCAGGGGTTTTCCAATCGCAACATGATGTCCGATCTCAATTCCAGCCAAAAACGTCAAATGGCGCTGCTTCCCTTCCGAGCTCTGCCATGCGCCCAAATAGTGGTTTACCCCCAATGTGGGGTATCAGCATACTCAGGACAAATTGCACAATAACTTTTAGGGTCCTGTTACCCTTGGGAAAATAAAAATTGGGGTGAAAAGATCATTTTTGTGGAAAAAATATGATTTTTTAATTGTACCGCTGTACGTTATAAACTTCTGTAAAGCCCTTGTGGGTTCAAAGTTCTCACCACATATCTAGATAAGTTCCTTGGGGGGTCTAGTTTCCAAAATGGGGTCACTTGTAGGGGGTTTCCACTGTTTAGGTACATCAGGGACTCTCCAAACGTGACATGGCGTCCGATCTGAATTCCAGCCAATTTTGCATTGAAAAAGTCAAACGGCGCTCCTTCCATTCTGAGCTCTGCCATGCGCCGAAACAGTGGTTCCCCCCCACATATCAGGTATCAGCGTACTCAGGACAAATTGCACAATAACTTTTGCAGTCCAATTTCTCCTGTTACCCTTGGTAAAATAAAAAAAATTGAACCTGAAGTATTTTTTTTGTGAAAAAAAGTTAGATGTTCATTTTTTTTTAAATATTCAAAAAAATTCCTGTGATGCACCTAAAGGGTTAATAAACTTCTTGAATGTGGTTTTGAGCACCTTAAGGGGTGCAGTTTTTAGAATGGTGTCACTTTTGGGTAACGTAAACATGTGGGAAAATGTTAGTTATCAAGTTTTTTGTGTGCTGTATCTCTGTGATTTAAGGGCATAAAAATTCAAAGTTGGAAAATTGCGAAATTTTCAAAATTTTCACCAAATTTCCATTTTTCCCACAAATAAACGCAAGTTATTTGAATGAAATTTTACCACTAACATGAAGTACAATATGTCACGAGAAAACAATGTCGGAATCACCGGGATCCATGGAAGCGTTCCAGAGTTATGACCTCATAAAGGTACAGTGGTCAGAATTGTAAAAATTGGCCCGGTCATGAACGTGCAAACCACCATTGGGGGTGAAGGGGTTAATATTAATTAGTTTTTCCGAGGAAATAGGGAAATAGGACGTGGGCAAGCACTTTTTCACAAATGTATAAAAGACGCAAAGAGAAGAATGATCTATTAAAGTGCTGCCTGCGGTCTATGCACATGCCCTCGTGTGTTTAATAATTAATACAGCCCCGTTCATAAGAAGAACAGAAATTCACATTCAGTATTCAAGTTTATTCACATATGACAGTATAAAGTCTTATTTCACTTAATACCAACATGTTGGGCTTACTTGTGTGAAAATAACGAGATAATGAAACATTCACTTTAAAAGAGATATATCAGTATTTTTTTTCATGATCAATCTTAATTATGTATGTAATATAGTATAGTGTAAGTGTATTAAAATACTTTCCGATCACTGTCTTCTCTGGTTTACAACCTTGTTCCATTTTTGTTCTGGCCCACATTATCCCTCTTCAGCTCTTTACCAATTTAAGTCTATAAGAAATCAAGAATCCATAGACTTACATTAACCTCTTCATGATCGGAGGTATTTTCGGTTTTGCATTTTCGTTTTTTGCTCCCCTACTTCTCAGAGCCATAACTTTTTCCTTTTTCTGTCAATATGGCCATGTGAAGGCTTGTTTTTTTTGTGGGATGAGTTGTACTTTTGAACGATACCATTAGTTTTACCATGTCGTGTACTCAAAAATTGGAAAAAAATTCCAAGTGCAGTGAAATTGCAAAAAAAGTGCAATTCCACACTTGTTTTTTGTTTGGCTTTTTTACTAGGTTAACTAAATGGTAAAACTGACCTGCCATTATGATTCTCCAAGTCATTACGATTTTATAGACCGCAAGACAGCAAACATGTCTAGGTTCTGTTTTATCTAAGTGGTGAAAAAAAATTCCAAACTATGTTAAAAAAAAAAAATTGCGCCATTTCCCGATACCTGTTGTGTCTCCATTTTTTGTGATCTCGAATTGAGTGAGGGCTTATTTTTTTGCGCACTGAGTTGGCATTTTAATGATACCATTTTGGTGCAGATGCGATCTTTTGATCACCCGTTATTGTATTTTAATGCAATGTCGCGACGACCAAAAAAACGTAATTCTGGCATTTTGACTTTTTTATCACTACGTCAGGTTAATCCTTTTCCATTGATAGATAAGGCGATTCTGAACGCGGTGATACCAAATATGTATTAGTTTTTTTATTGTTTTATTTTGAATGGGGTGAAAGGGGGTGATTTGAACTTTTATATTTTTATTTTTTTATATTTTTAAAAACGTTTTTTTCCGCTTTTGCCATGCTTTAATAGTCTCCATGGGAGACTAGAATCTGCCATAACCCGATCGGCTCTGCTACATAGAGATGATGATCAGATAGCTCTATGTGGTAGAATTAGGCTATGTGCACACGTTGCGGATTTGTATGTGTTTTTGTAAGCTAAATAAAGATCTATTATTTAACAAAAAAAATTGTGAAGTCATTTCTTTGTCCAACTTCTTCTTTTACATATTCCATTGAATACCATAATATCATCACATACCTTGTTCACATATAATGTTTACACACACAAAACAAATATTAATGAATATCTATAGATAGATAGTGTAGTGCGGCGCTCACTGTGTGTGTTGGGGGACACTCACTTGGCTGCGAGATTTAAGGCACACAGGAACACTTTCCACTTAAACAGTCTATGCGGTTTATTTTCTCCATAAACCATGGAAGCATGAACAAAAGGCAAACTGTCTTACATAAGACATATGAATTCTCAATGTCCAAAGAAGAGCTTCGCTCTCTCAGGCCTGTGGGCACACAGGCTGTGCCATGTCCAGCATGCAGGCTCTATCGCCTGAACAAAGTCTCTTTTTGACCCCGGTCGGTATTACTCACGTTTATCAGGGAAGCTGCCGAACTGGGATCACCGTTCCGGACAACACCTTGACACCAGGCCGCCTAACAGTTCCAGATCCTCAACCGGGCGGTAGCTTCCCCATGCAGAGCCGCCTGTTATGAATGAGTCACTGGAGGAGGAAAAAAAAAAATGCAAGCTAAGTCCAGAAAACCGGAGAGGTTGGTAGCTAGTGGATTGCAGACCCCTGATCCTATTCACAACAACTAACAGTAGCCGTGGAGCGTTCCTACGATGGTCCTAGATGCCTCGTCAAAGCCGGAGAGCTAAATAAGCCTAAAGAAAGAAAGGGGAAATCTAAACTGCCCCAGAGCAGACCCCAAAGCGTAATAGACAGCCCCCAACATGTATTGACGGTGAAAACAGATGAAAACACAAACACAGACAGAAAGACAGGCAGAGCAAACGATGGGGCCCAACTAACTAGATAGGAAAGGACAGAAAAGATGCTGGCTGCAATCCGCAAAAACCCTACCAAAAATGTCCCAACACGTCTGATAGGAAAAACAGCCCTGAAGTCACTAGACTTCAAAATCCATATATCAGCACTCCGATATATTCTGAAGACAGAGCAAAAGAGAATTAACCGATCAGGGACAAAAATGGAAATTCAGCAAAGCCCCAGCCGAGGCTGGCTGAACACAAAACTAAGCAAATCAGACAAAATCTCATGGAACAATAACAGAGCAAAACTTAGCTTTAGAAGACAGGAACTGAACTGGAGGCCAGAGCTCAGAGCAGAGAAATCACCAGCAACCCTACAGGGCGTCGGCTGCCTTATATCCACTCAGAGATTCCGGATGTCCAATCGCAATCCACCTGTTCAGGTGACAGGTCTCTCCCATCCAAATCAGTTTCACCACCTCCTTTCACCAGCAGAGGGAGTTCATCGGACATCAAAAGTGAACGAGAAAATGAGCTCACCACAGCTGCCACTGACTCTGCAAACACGGTCTCTCCGTGTGCTGTTCAGGACGTCTGTCCCCACTTGGAACCGTCCAACACCCAGGCCCAAAGCTTTACCATGTGCTCTTCAGGAAGGTAGCACACCTTCCAACACATAGGCCTTCCAGGACCTTCCACACAAACCAATCAGGTCCATACTCTCTCTCTCATGTGACCCACACAGGTCACATTATATAGCTCGTAACCACACCCACAGGTGAGGTATGGATCACATGGGCTGGTCACATGGTCATGACCTCACTGCAGGTCCTTAACACACAGCCACATACACAGGCTTCATCTTGGGTGTTCAGACACACCCCCTTGGGTAGGTATGTAAATTACTGGACCCACCTATCTCTCCAAGTCACCTGGAAGCCTCCCAATGTATAGGAAAAAGCCCTCATCAGTAGATCTGCTGAACGAAACACGCCCAGGCTTCCATCACAGGGCCACCCACCCCTGTGATACATATCGGCCATTTACAACCATGCTGGTCACTGTTTCCCCATCACAATAAAGGAAACACCTGCATGCATGTCCTGGGGAGCCCATACAGCGCCCCCTAGCTGTAATAGAGATCACTGCCTTACAATAGATATATCTATAGATAGATAGATATATCTATCTATCTATAGATACAGTATATTTATCTATCTATCGATATATCTACAGTATCTATAGATATACAGAAAAGATAGATAGCAGCACAAACTTGAGCAGATTTTGGGTGCAATACTTCCTGAGTAAAGCGGTTGTCCAACGCAAAATATAAATGGAAAAAAAATCAGCACTCCAGTTCAAAGAAAAATTGTGTGCTTTAATCCAGCACCAAGTGGTGCAACGTTTCGACCTCACAGCACGACCTCACAGCACCACTTGGTGCTCGATTAAAGCCCACAATTTTTCCTTGAACTGGAGTGCTGCCTGATTTTTTTCTATCTGTAGATATACAGTGCCTTGCGAAAGTATTCGGCCCCCTGGAACTTTTCAACCTTTTCCCACATATCATGCTTCAAACATAAGAATACCAAATGTAAATTTTTGGTGAAGAATCAACAACAAGTGGGACTCAATTGCAAAGTTGAACGAAATTTATTGGTTATTTTCAATTTTTGTTGAAATTCAAAAACTGAAAAGTGGGGCGTGCAATATTATTCGGCCCCTTTACTTTCAGTGCAGCAAACTCACTCACTCACTAAATGACTAATGATGATAACTATAATCCACCTGTGTGTAATCAAGTCTCTGTATAAAAGCACCTGCTCTGTGATAGTCTCAGGGTTCTGTTTGAAGCACAGAGAGCATTATAAAGACCAAGGAACACAACAGGCAGGTCCGTAATACTGTTGTGGTTATTCCATGCACAAGTCAGCTGTTCAAAACAGTTGACATATCCCAGGAAAGATGTAGGCTCACTGCCGGAGCCCACATCAAAGGGACGGAGTCCAACATCGACGTAAATTTATGCCCAATATTGGAAGGGGGGTTAAGAATGTGATAACATTTGGTCACCAGGGTAATGATTGGGACCCCGCATCAGGCCATGGGGTCTCCGATCCAAAGGCAGAGGGGCTCTCAGCCCTCTGCCAGCTCCCAGAATGCTGCGATTGTGTTCGAGCGCAGAATTTCGGGGGTTAATGTGCCAGGAGCAGTACATGACAGCTCCTGGTACTTAGTGCCAGGTGTCAGCTGTCAAAATCAACTGACACCCGGTGGCGATCGTCTGCAAATCAAGCATGTATACGGGTGATCGTGCAGACGTAATAATCCGTCCCTGGTCAAATAGACCCAGGTCACATGGATGGATTATTATGTTCGATGTCAGAAAGGGGTTAATACATTTGCACTATATTACATACATTAGGAGGGACTAGTTAAAAATAATTCTTTGATATACAAATGCAACACCTACACATGTTATAGACTCAGTAATAGTTGACATAGGCAGCTTCAAACTAATGGATTCTGCCTCAAAAGATCAATAGTCCTAAAACACAAAAAAAAAAAAACTGCTGTGCCAGCTGACAAAAAGTAATCAACACCACAAGTATGAAAAATACAATTAACTAACCAATAAAACTGAAGATAAAATCCCTACTGGCTAAAATAGAATACATGACACCAAATAAAATGGAATTCTCAAGAGTTCATATCTTTCTCAGGTGCTGCAGAAACATTGTAATTTAACTTAAAGGAAACCTTAACTTGAATGACTGCAACCAGGTACATTTTTCTCTGAAACGCTCCTGCATTTCAGATAAAAACGTAGTTTAAAGACCCAACAGATAAAGACAAAATGAATCTGATATGGCCTCTGTCCACTCCAATCCAGCACACTGATACGTCATTCCCATGTGGGTACAAAGGAAGAGGCTGGACGATCATCTGGAGTGGGACTGGGAGAAGCCGCTTTGGACTCATATTGTCTCTCCCGGCCAAATATTAAAAGGGCCACTCCAGTGATTTTTTTATTTTATTTTCCTGGGTGCTAGGTATCATATAAGTAAGTGTAATTAGTGTGACAACATACTCACCGGCCGCTGTCTTCTCCTGGTATCACTCCCACCCAGTGACGGAATGGGGTTCCAAGGGTCCACCAGTAACATTGACTTTGGGCGGGTCCAATTTTCACCTGCATGCAAATATTACATCTCCCTCAATCACAAATTTACCTATATTTCTATATAATAATGAACTGGGTAGTTTGGTTAATGAATGATGAGATGCTGCTTTTTTCTGTACAGAGTGAATCAAGTGAATTATGCCAAGTACTACCCATAGTGGGGTTGAGGGCTCATGTCTCCACAGGGACCCACCAGGGGATTACCCTGTTACCCTAAGGGTCAGTCCGAGCCTGGTCCCACCCCAGTCCACTCCAGCGTCACATCACCTCTGTTTGAAGCGGTGGTTACTATTAAACCCCTTAATGACCACGGAATTTCTCTGGGGTCTCGACTACTGGGGGTAGCTGAGACCCCAGAGAACATGATATGGATCAGTTTTTACCAACCCTAGTGATGTGTTTGCCATTATTAATGAAATTAAAAAAAGTCAGATTTCCCATTTAATTTCTCTCTTCTCTGATGTGATCGCACATCAAAGGAAAGAGAAATGGGGTACCCCGATCCCCCGGTACCTCCAGTGTCCCTGGATCCTCCAGCATCCCCCCCTAATGTCCACCGGCTGGTAGCATCTTCTTCTGGGAAGAAAATGGCAGGCGCATGAGGAGTGCACTCGCCGAGATCTGCCGACTGGCACCCGGCAACAGAAGGAAATTTTTCCTATTCGTTCATTTTGATCACTGTGATAGACCCTATTACAGTGATTAAAATAAAGAAATAGTAAATCAAGCCCCTTTTATCACCCCCTTAGTTAAGGAAAAATAATAAAATAAAAAAGTTTTTTTTTAAGTTTTCCATTAGGGTTAGGGTTGGGGCTAGAGCTAGGGTTAGAATTGGGCTAGGCTAAGGGTTGTGTTAGGGTTAGGCTAAAGTTAGGGTTGGGCTAAAGTTAGGGTTGGGGCTAGGGTTAGGCTATGGTTAGGGTAGGGCTAAAGTTAGTGTTGGGTTAGGGATAGGGTTGTGGTTATGGTTGGGATTACAGTTAGGGTTGGGATTAAGGTTAGGGGTGTGTTAGGGTTAGGGTTATAGATAGGGTTATGGTTAGGGTTGGGATTAGGGCTAGGGGTATGTTGTGGTTAGGGTTGTGGTTAGGGTTGGGATTAGGGTTAGGGGTGTGTTTAGGTTAGGGTTGGAGTTAGAATGGGGGGTTCCACTGTTTAGGTATATCAGGGGGTCTCCAAATGTGACATGGCACCGCCATTGATTCCAGCCAATTTCGTGTTCAAAAAGTCAAATGGTGCGCCTTCCCTTCTGAGCCCTGTCATGCTCCCAAACAGTGGCTTTCCCCCACATACAGGGTATTCGCGTACTCAGAAATTGCACAACAAATTCTGTGGTCCATTTTGTCCTGATACCCTTGTGAAAATAAAAAAATTTGGTTCCAATGTAAATTTTTTGCAAAAAAAGCAAAATGTCCATTTTTTATCTCCACATTGCTTTAGTTCTCGTGAAGCACCTGAAGGGTTAATAAACTTATTGAATGTGGTTTTGTGCACAGTTTTTAGAGTATTGTCACTTTTGGGTATTTTCTGTTATATTGACCCCCCAACTCATTTCAAATTTGAGGTGGTCCCTAAAAAAAATGATTTTGTAAATTTTGTTGTAAAAATGAGAAATCGCTGGTCAACTTTTAACCCTTATAAAGTTCTAACAAAAAAAATTATGCGATGTAAAGTTGAAATGTGGGAAATGTTATTTATTAACTATTTTGTGTGACACCACTCTCTGATTTAAGGGTACAAAAATTAAAAGTTTGAAAGCAGCAAAATTTTCAAAATGGTTGCCAAATTTCCATTTTTTTCGTATATAAACGTAAGTTCTATCGAAGAAATGTTACCACTAATGAAATACAATATGTCATGAAAAAACAATCTCAGAATTAGTGGGATAGGTTGAAGCGTTCCAGAGCTATAACCTCATAAAGTGACAGTGGTGAGAATTGTAAAAATTGGCTGGGTCATTAAGTACCAAACTGGCTGTCACTAAGGTGTTAATGTAAGATTATATGACCAAGTACGAGGCTTCAGAGGCTTACTCTAAATTCCCATAGACTAATATTGAGAATATTCAGAAGAGGACCTCCACTCCACACTGTGTGATTCATCATGTTACAAATGTGGTGACGTAAAGCCGCAGCAGACTTTGACAGGCCTAATACCAGGAGAGATAGAGGCTGGTGGGTATGTTACTACACTAATTACACTTATATACATGATAGCTGGTGCACAACAAAATAGAAAAAACATTTTTCTCTAAAACGCTACAGCTGCAATCATGTAGCTAGGCTCCGATTCATGCTGCCTACAGTTCAGGCAATGTGAATTAAGTGACAGAATTCCTCTAAATGGATTGTACAGGGTTAGAAAACATGGCTGTTTTCCTCTACAAACAGCACAAAACCTGTCCACAGGTTTTATTTTAATATTGCAGCTCATCCATACTGAAAAGTACTGGGCTGAGATGCAATCCCACACACAACCCATGGGCAGGTGCAGAATGGTTTTTCTAAGAAAGAAACTATATTTTTTAATTCTGTACAATGCCTTTTTATGGCTAAAAGCTCCATTTTGATGTAAGTAATGACAGGTCATCCAAGCCTAAATTTTAGTCATTCTTCCTAAACAGGACTTCTCAAACTTTTTATATTAGGTCTAACCAGTCAGGACATACAATTGCAGTCAAATTCTTTACTCCTCCCCCATTGAATAATTGGGTTTCTAGCCTCCCCCATTGAATAATTGGGTTTATTCAATGGGGGGAGGGTTGATTTAAGAGATTAACATGGATTAGGTTTATTTAGTAGAGATTAAAGAAAAATTCCCAAGACACCTCAGTTTTCCATGGAGCCCTCAAAGCAACCGCCTCCTCAATGCCTCTTCTGATTAGTAGGCCCAGTCAGATGTGAACGATGATGTTGTGTTGGACCAAGAAATTAGAGGAAGTGCTGGGGATTCCCATAGGTAGGAGGCGGTTCACAGGGTTCCTGTCATCTATACCAAGCTCCTGCAAGTTTTTTCTCTAATCTCTATTATTAGTTCATGAATATTTTATTTCTGGACTATGAATAGCGAGAAAATGAAAACATACAACACCATACAGTACAAATGATCTGATTATACCTTCTACTGTGTTAATGAGGTAGTACAGTAAGTACTGGACATCACTTAGGCTACTTTCACACATCAGGTTTTCGGCGTCAGGCGCGATCCGGCGTCGTGCCGGAATGCCGGATCCGGCAAATGTTTTGTAAAACCTGATGTGCCGGATCCGGTTTTCTGCCGGATCCATCTTGTTCTTGACAGACAAAACCGGATCCATCTCATCCGGTTCATCCGTTTTTCTATCCGTTTTTCGACGGATTACGCCGGATCCGGTTTTTAAAATTGACCCTTGTGGCCTTCCGAACGGGATTGGCTACTGGAAAACTATATATAGCATGTTCCTACAGCCCTTCTTTGACAGGTTGTAGAGGAGAAAGTGCAGGTTGGAGAGAAGAGCAAGTTACTGGCGAAGATGGATGTTGTCATTGGAAATATTTTGAAGAATTTGGCGGATTTTACAGCGGAGGCGAATCGTTTGAGGGTGATTGTTCTGGAGAAGGAGAGAGCGAGACAGCAGCGCATCAGGCATCGTAGACGACGTTTGTGGATCCACCCCATCACAACCAAGAGAATGACGCGTGGGGTCTATTCTACACTCTGCATGGACCTTCGACGAAACCCGGAGAAATTTTTTGGATATGTTAGGATGAAAATGGAGAATTTTGATTACTTGGTGGAGCGCATTGCACACCTCATAAGAAAAGCGGACACCTATTGCCGCTTCTCTGTTTCACCCGCAGAGCGTCTGATGGTGACTTTAAGGTAAGCCACATTTATTGGATATGCTCGCATCAGAGCACACTTTCACTGCAATCTTGTTGGTGGTAGTTTGCAGCTCCAAGTGTTATAGCTGACTTTTGGTATGTAATGCTGTGATTTTAAACTAATTGATTGTTTTTTAATTCCCCACAGATTTCTTGCAACTGGAGAATCCCTTTCGTCACTGCATTTCCAGTACAGACTCGGGATTTCCACCATATCTGGAATAGTGAAGTACACATGCCGTGCACTGTGGGACTCCTTAGCTGAAAAGTTTTTACCAGAGCCCACAACAGAGAGGTGGATTGAAATTTCTGAAAAGTTTCAACAAATATGTCAGTTTCCCAACTGCTTGGGCGCTGTGGACGGGAAACATATCCGCATTGTAAAGCCAGCCAGATCGGGATCGGAATATTTCAATTACAAGAAATATTTTTCAATTGTCCTCATGGCCATCGCTGACGCGGAATACAAATTTATTGCTGTGGATATTGGGGCCTATGGCCGCTCCAATGACTCTCAAGTTTTCAAACTGTCTGCCATGGGGCGTAAACTGTATGGAAACACCTTCCAGTTCCCACCCCCTAGACCGCTGCCGCAAACATCTGGTCCACCTATGCCATTTGTCTGTGTAGGGGATGAAGCCTTCCAGCTGTCAGAACACCTTTTGAAACCGTACGGTAGCAGAGGATTGTCAAGAACAAAACGCATTTTTAATTACCGCCTCACAAGAGCAAGAAGAATGGTTGAATGTACCTTTGGTATTCTGACAGCCAAATGGCGGGTCCTATTGACTGCGATCAACCTCAAGACAGAAACTGTGGACAAGGTGATCAAAGCTTGCGTGGTCCTGCACAATTTTGTTATCTGCAAGGAACCCATTTCCATTGAGGACACCTCTGAAGAAACCACCTTGCAAGATTACCATGACATTACCACTAGAAGTTCTGTGACGGTTTCAGTAATGAGGGACAATTTTGCAATATACTTTATGTCACCTCAAGGCAGAGTACACTGGCAGGATGACAGAGTGTGAAAGATTTGTGCCCTTAACCAAAATTGTGTACCAACAGTATACAGTGGGGAAAAAAAGTATTTAGTCAGTCAGCAATAGTGCAAGTTCCACCACTTAAAAAGATGAGAGGCGTCTGTAATTTACATCATAGGTAGACCTCAACTATGAGAGACAAACTGAGAAAAAAAAATCCAGAAAATCACATTGTCTGTTTTGTTTTCATTTTATTTGCATATTATGGTGGAAAATAAGTATTTGGTCAGAAACAAGCAATCAAGATTTCTGGCTCTCACAGACCTGTAACTTCTTCTTTAAGAGTCTCCTCTTTCCTCCACTCATTACCTGTAGTAATGGCACCTGTTTAAACTTGTTATCAGTATAAAAAGACACCTGTGCACACCCTCAAACAGTCTGACTCCGAACTCCACTATGGTGAAGACCAAAGAGCTGTCAAAGGACACCAGAAACAAAATTGTAGCCCTGCACCAGGCTGGGAAGACTGAATCTGCAATAGCCAACCAGCTTGGAGTGAAGAAATCAACTGTGGGAGCAATAATTAGAAAATGGAAGACATACAAGACCACTGATAATCTCCCTCGATCTGGTGCTCCACGCAAAATCCCACCCCGTGGGGTCAGAATGAACACAAGAACGGTGAGCAAAAATCCCAGAACCATGCGGGGGGACCTAGTGAATGAACTGCAGAGAGCTGGGACCAATGTAACAAGGCCTACCATAAGTAACACACTACGCCACCATGGACTCAGATCCTGCAGTGCCAGACGTGTCCCACTGCTTAAGCCTGTACATGTCCGGGCCCGTCTGAAGTTTGCTAGAGAGCATTTGGATGATCCAGAGGAGTTTTGGGAGAATGTCCTATGGTCTGATGAAACCAAACTGGAACTGTTTGGTAGAAACACAACTTGTCGTGTTTGGAGGAAAAAGAATACTGAGTTGCATCCATCAAACACCATACCTACTGTAAAGCATGGTGGTGGAAACATCATGCTTTGGGGCTGTTTCTCTGCAAAGGGGCCAGGACGACTGATCCGGGTACATGAAAGAATGAATGGGGCCATGTATCGTGAGATTTTGAGTGCAAACCTCCTTCCATCAGCAAGGGCATTGAAGATGAAACGTGGCTGGGTCTTTCAACATGACAATGATCCAAAGCACACCGCCAGGGCAACGAAGGAGTGGCTTCGTAAGAAGCATTTCAAGGTCCTGGAGTGGCCTAGCCAGTCTCCAGATCTCAACCCTATAGAAAACCTTTGGAGGGAGTTGAAAGTCTGTGTTGCCAAACGAAAAGCCAAAAACATCACTGCTCTAGAGGAGATCTGCATGGAGGAATGGGCCAACATACCAACAACAGTGTGTGGCAACCTTGTGAAGACTTACAGAAAACGTTTGACCTCTGTCATTGCCAACAAAGGATATATCACAAAGTATTGAGATGAAATTTTGTTTCTGACCAAATACTTATTTTCCACCATAATATGCAAATAAAATGAAAAAAAAACAGACAATGTGATTTTCTGGATTTTTTTTTCTCAGTTTGTCTCCCATAGTTGAGGTCTACCTATGATGTAAATTACAGACGCCTCTCATCTTTTTAAGTGGTGGAACTTGCACTATTGCTGACTGACTAAATACTTTTTTTCCCCACTGTATACCTTTGCCAACCAAAGTTGGCTATCTTGTCATGGTCTTACTATTTTTAGCTTTAGGGCACAGGTGTGTACCTGGTTGTGTTTTATGCAAAGTATTTCACCTTTTAACAAAAGTTGTGTACATTGTTAGGAAATCACCAACAATAAACACAACTTTTTAGGTGAAATACTTTGCTTCAAACACAACCAGGAACACAACTGTGGCAAAAAGCTAAAATTTACCCACAGTTATATACCTAGTTTTGAATACCATTTTACCTTTTAAATACCCTGTATTTAACCTTTTTCGCCGCAGAAAGAAATGACAGACAACCAGTGTAAAATAATTTAACTTTTATTGAAAAATGTTTTTTTTAGTAAACATTTTTTAAATTTTAATAAACTTTTTTAATAAAGCTTTGAAACCATAAAACTGGTCATTTTTATTTAAATACACACATTATAAATCTGTGTAGTGTGGGGTGGAAATACTGCTGGAGGGGCTGCGGGACACTTCGACACTGGGAGTGTGGAGAGAGGACTGGGATCGTGGTGGGGAAGGAACAGTTAGAGGTGAAGGTGTGGAAAAAACTACAGTATGGGTGGACATGTGGGAGGCAGAAGAGGTGGTGGGTGGTGGAGTGGAGGGTTGGGCAGGGACTGTAGGAGCAGATGATGTTGATGGCAAGTTGTATGGGGAAGGAGTTTGGTACGGGGCAGGTTGCTGGAAGTGGGGAGATGTCTGGTACTGGGGAGGTTGCTGGTACTGGGGAGTTTGCAGGTACTGGGGAGGTTGCTGGTACTGGGGAGGTTGCTGGTACTGGGGAGGTTGCTGGTACTGGGGAGGTTGCTGGTGCTGGGGAGGTTGCTGGTGCTGGGGAGGTTGCTGGTGCTGGGGAGGTGGATGGTATGTAATAGGAGGGGGAGGATGGAAAGTGGCTGGAGGGGGTGTAGATGTAATAGGAGGGGGAGGATGGAAAGTGGCTGGAGGGGGTGCAGGTGGAGGAACTACTGTGGTGGGAGGAGGAGGTTGGGAGGTAACTTGCTGGAGAGCAGCGTGGCATGAATGCATTACATGCATCTGCTGGGCAGGAGAGAGCGTTTCCATGCGCTCCACAACAGACCTGAAAAAGGTGTGGTTTGGCGAAGATCTTGCTTCTGAATGCATGGTTTGCAGAAGTGTCTTCACCTCCAGAATGCTGGAGTTGATCTGCTGATAGCCTGCGGAGATTTGCTCTGACAAGACTTTTAGACAGTTCTGGAAAGATGCATTCAGATGCAAGAACTCTGGCGCATAAGTCTTTTCCTGACCCCTCTGCCGCTGCCGCCCAGTACCCGCAGGTGTACTAGAGGTGGCAGGGGCAGAAGGGTGGGGTAAAGGGAAAGCGATCTCCTCACCAGTAGCTTCATGTAATGTAGGCGGCCACGATGCTCCTGTGCTGGTGGATGGGACAGATGGGTCAAATGTGTGGGAAGGCTGGGAAGGTGCAGATGTACCAGGGCGGTCGAAGTGTCCCTCGGTGCCGGTCTCCTCAGGGATCGCCTCAGAAGGGTTCAATCGTGCAGGCTCCCGAGTGCTGCTCACCGTGCTGTGGAATAAAGAGAAAAAAACCCAATTAAAATAGTGACATGGTATGGCCCTGGCTGAAAAAAAAAATTTACATCTAAACATTTTTTTGTCACATGTGGTGAGTAATATTTACCTTCTGGTGACCATTGTATCCCGGAGGAACGACAGGGCTTGGGCGTACTTGTAC
Organism: Dendrobates tinctorius; assembly: GCF_039654945.1. Classification (NCBI taxonomy): domain Eukaryota; kingdom Metazoa; phylum Chordata; class Amphibia; order Anura; family Dendrobatidae; genus Dendrobates; species Dendrobates tinctorius. Next base: position 19,451,902 of record NW_027361796.1, read on the forward strand.
TTGCTCCTGCGTCCTCCAGATCCACTCGGGGCCCGCATCTCTTTATTGAACTCCTTCTTGAAACGATCCCTCACAGACCGCCACCGCTTCACAATTCTCTGCCCTGAAACGAGAAAGGACAAAGTGGTTAGTATACAACATCAGTGTTTCCCAAACTCCAGTCCTCATGGTCCCCAGGGGTCATGTTTTCAGGATTTCCATAGTAAATAGAAATCCTGAACACATGATCCGTGGAGACCACGAGGACTGGAGTTCGGGAAACACTGGTTTACATCAAGCAACCGGTACTGTATATACTTACGCTCTTTAATCTGGGCCCGAGCATCGAGGTCCTCCCAGCGGTCCACAAGGAGCGAACAGATTTCCTCCCAGAGTCGTCGGGTAACGATCAGGTCAGCGTGGCGGCGGTCAGCCATATTCCAGAGCGGCTCCCTTTCTCTGACGAGATCGATGAGGTGGTCCACATCGAGTCCTCCATCCTCACCGTCAGAGTCGGGAGCACGCTGTGAAGGCTGTTAAAGAAAAAGACAAAAATAACATAATTAGCCTCCACAAAAGAAATGAAATAAAAAAGCCAAAAAAACAAAGCAAAAATATTTATACTTACACGCTGGTGACCGCCGCGTTGCTGTAGCCGACGACCCTGGGAGGCACTGCGAGGACCTCTTGGCCGAGCACCAGATTGGGAAGACTAGAGAAGAAAACAAAAAATGTTAGGTCTTTGGATGTTGGCATTTGTTTGCTGTGTGTGGTCTGCAGAACATTGATTTCTATGTGTTGTGTGTAGTGTGATGTTGTGTTTCTGCGTTCGATGCCAAAAACTTACCAATTGTGAGCCCACTCCAGGTGTCTGTCCACCCCTTCCTTCTTCTTCTGGGAGCTCCTCTTCATCTTGTGATTCCTGTTTTGAAATAAAAGGCAATGAATAGACATATATTACAGAGATGATGGATTTTGGAAATAAAAACTTACCGTCAAACGCTGACGATGCGAGGGAGGGCTCCCAGAAGAAGATGTGCTGTCCTGTTCATGGCCAGACTCCATGGCTGTGGGCATTGCTGCTGCTGTTGCTGCTGCCAGTGCTGCCATTTCTGCTGCTGCTGCTGCATCTCTTGGGCGGCTGTTGAATAAAGAGAAACAAAGGGCCAATCAATATCTTGATATTCCATGGCCCTAGTTTGGAGGAATGGGGGATTTGATAATTACCATCTCTCATCTGCTGCTGGCCTCCCCTCCTCAGCATGTTCCATTTGCTGCTCCATTTGGGGTGGTGGTGGTGCTGATGGTGCTGCAGTGGTCTCCTGCCTTCTCCTGCGCTTGGTTGCTTTCTTGGGTGGCATGTTGGGTGTGGCTGTGGGTCCCACTGTCTTGCTTTTATATATGTCTTGTGGGCAGAGCTACTGAGCATGCTCAGACCAAAAACACCGGATCCGGCCACCGGATCCGGCTGTCGCCGGATCAGGCGCATTGCGGCGCTCATAGGCTTTCATTGTATGAAAAAGCCGGACACGCCGGATCCGGCGTGTCCGGCTTTTTCGCCGGAGACAAAAAACGTTACAGTAGCCGTTTATTCCAGACGCCGGATCGCGTCACATTGCCGGATCCGGCGTAAATCGGATGAAACGCATGGCCATCCGGCTCGATCCGGCTCTAATGCAAGTCAATGGGGGGGAAACCGGATCCGGAATTGCATTTCGCCGGATCCGGTTTCTGTCAAAAGCGCCGGATCGCGCCTGACGGCGAAAACCTGATGTGTGAAAGAGGCCTAAGTTGTATAGGTATACATATTCTTCAGAGATATATGAAAAACGATGTCTGAAAATAGAACAGAATTTTGAAGAAGAAAATTCAATTTTTTATGATGTGCAAATCCTCACTAAATTTATTTCAGTTCTTCAATGCAAAAAGTGAAACTCATATAGAGTCATTACAAACAGAGTGATCTATTTCAAGTGGTTATTTCTGTTAATATTGATGATTATGGCTTACAGCCAATGAAAACCCAAACATCATTATCTCAGTAAATAAGAATAATTTATAATGTTGAGTATTATCAATATTATTATTTATTATGTTCAGTAAATGCACTCAATACTTGGCCAGGGCTCCTTTTGCATCATTCACTTTTTGTATTGAAGAACTGAAATAAATTCACTTTTTGATGATATTCTAATTTTGTGAGAAGCACTTGCATCTGCTATTAGTTTCATTTAATTTAATTAAACAGGTTTCTCTGTTTAAATCTAGAGCATCCTATACTATGAACCCACCTTATTTTTACTGTGGGAATTAATTATCAGACATCCCAGTATGAGCCTAAATTTGTAAGTAAAAGATTAGAATTTTGTATACCTTGTTAATCCTCTTTGTAAAATCCTGTGTTTGCTACTGCTCAGTAATGACCAGCAAATATTCCATCAATTACAATGTCATTTAGCTTGCAGTAGCCATTGTTCATTATTTCAAATAGCATACACAAAGCATTGGTGTGCAATAACAATAAATATAGCTTTGGAATAAAATTTACTAAAAAATGACTATTATAAAAAAAATCTATATTCTATAGTACTTGTTAAAATGTAAGGAGAGAAAGCAGCAGCTACTACTTTTAATGTAGAAATTACTGGAGCAATTTTGTAGAGATTTGAAAGCGATTCAATTAATTTAATGCATAAAAAGTCTTAGGGAGTTTGGTTTTCTTTATTAGTTATGTCACTTTAAATAAATTGAGACTGCCATAGAGCAGTGTTCATTGTATACCTGCAGCTATTCATACTCCAATCTGCGTATGCTTACCACACCTCTTTTTGTGCAGCAATTTTCATTCTTTCATTTGATATACCTATGCAGCTTCAAATTAATAATGCTAATTTGGCTAATATTTATCAGATCATTTGGTTTGATTGTTGCACATAGGCACTTTCTAGGTTACATTTTTTTCATTTTTTTTCATCTTTTTTCATTGTGTTTGTTCTGTCCTCACTAAATGAAGCAGAATTCATGTAGCTATACAGGCAGCTAAACTGCTATACTGGGGTCCAATAAGGAGACTGTAGTTGAATCTGTGCTTTATTGAATGTGATGGTATATTGATGCGCGGTGAGACTACAAGCAAAACATAATACATACATTCAGTCAGTACGGGGTATCAAAGTGAGAGTAAAATAACAAAATCACACTGCGGTTATGACTCTGGTCACTAGAGGGAGCCAAAAACACTGAAAACATTAACAAGCAGATAATCAAGGATAATAAATCAGATGTCGGAGACAGAACACTCCCCTTCTGGCATCAAATGGAAGTCACTATCCTCTTTCTCAGAAGACAACAATAGGACCAGTTCAGTTACTGGTCAGAAGAATGTCTTATGTTCATTCCCTTTGGCCATCCTCAGTTCAACTTTGCGGACGTTGCCATCCTTAATCGGGAAAGTTGCGGTCACTAGACCAAGTGGCCACTGGTTCCGGTGGACTTGGCAGTCTTTCACAAGGACAAGGTTACCAATCCTCAGATTAGGCCTGGTAGATTGCCACTTCGTCCATGGCTGCAGGGTAGACAAGTACTGTTTGCGCCACCTGTCCAGAATGTGTTTGCAAGACTTTGTACCTGTTTCCATTGGCGCTTGTAGAGGTCCTTAGCATCGAATCCTCCTGGAGCGGCACTGGATAGTCCTGTTTTCTGGGTGAGGAGAGTAGCTGGAGTCAATGTATGAAGTGTAGACACCTGAAGGTGGATTTCAGCATCTGAGTTCTCTCTCACTAGTTCAAAGGTGTCTGGAAAACGTTCCTCAGTGTACAATAATTTTGGTCCTGAGAGCCATGTTGTGCTCCCTAGTCGACTTGCATCAACTGCTCTAGTTGCGTGATCTGCATGGTTTTGGTCCGTGGGAATGTAATGCCACTGTGTTGGATGAACGGATCTCCTAATTTGTAGCACTCTGTTGTTGACATAAACATAGAATCATCTAGTTTCATTGTGGATGTATCCCAGGACTACTTTGCTGTCTGAGTAGAACTTGGCTTGTGTCAGGTGATATTCATCTCGGATGCGATGAACTCTGCTAATTCAACGGCTAAGACTGCAGCACAAAGCTCTAACCTTGGTATAGTGTGCTCTGGTTGTGGAGCAAATTTGGCCTTCCCCATAACAAATTCAATGTGGCTCTGACATTTGGAGTCTACAGATTTGAGATAGGCAACAGCAGCAATTGCTTTGACAGAAACATCTGCAAATACGTACAGTCTTTGGCTTTGTATTTCTGTAGACGGCACAGAGGTGTATGGTATTGGAACATTCAGGTTGGAGAGGGCTGCTAAAGAGTTCTTCCATACTTCCCACTGGATTCTCTTATCAGGTGGCAGAGGTGCATCCCAGTCAGATGTTTCCTTAGTTAAGTCTCTTAATAAGGCTTTGCCTTGTAGAGTAACAGGAGCTGCGAAACCCAAGGGATCGTACAGACTGTTGATGGTAGACAGGACACCTCTACGTGTGAAAGGCTTCTCTTCCTGGTTGACCTGAAAGGTGAAAGTGTCTGACTGTGGATTCCAGAGAAGCCTGAGGTTGCATTGCAATGGTGTGGGTCTGACCCCAGGTCCAGGTCTCTGAGACCGTTACACAAGTCTTGTGAAGGGCATGCTTTCATAAGTTTTTGGCTGTTTGAAGCTATTTTGTGAAGCCTGGGGTTAGAGCAAGCAAGCATCTCTTGGGCTCTCCTGAGAAGACTGATGGCAGTCTCATTTGAAGGCATGACTTTCAGACAGTCGTCAACATAAAAGTCTTTTTCTATGAATTGGCTGACATCCGATCCGTATACTGTTTCTCCTTCTTGAGCTGACCTTTTGAATCCATAAATGGCAACTGCAGGTGAAGGACTATTGCCAAAGATGTGCACTCTCATGCGATACTCTGTGACCTCTTTAGTAGGATCATTGTTTCTGTAACTGAACAATCTTAGGAAGTTCCTGTGTCTCTCTCTCTCTCACAAGGAAATAATGGAACATTTGCTGGATGTCAGCAATGAAAGCAATGGAATCCTTACGGAAGCGCATAAGTACTCCCAGCAGTTTCTTATTGAGGTCTGGTCCTGTCAGTAGGAAATCATTCAGGGAGATATCAAACTTAGCACTGGAGTCAAACACCACTCTAATTTGGCCCAGTTTCTTAGGGTGGTATACTGCAAACATGGGTAGGAAACAGCATTCTTCAGAGTCTTTGAGAGTGGGAGCTAGTTCTGCATGGCTGTTCTCAAAAATCTTTGACATGATGGAGAAAAAGTGATCGTTCATCTCTGGTTTCTTTTGCAGATTATGTTTGAGAGATGAAAAACGTTTTAATGCCTGATTTCTGTTATTTGGTAGACGTGGTCTGTGGGTTCTGAAGGGAAGAGGTGCGACCCAGCTGTTGGTCTCATCTTTTACAAGTCCCTTGTCCATTACCTCTAAGAACAACTTGTCCTCTACTGACATTGCTACTTGGTTGTCTTGCTTAGTTCTCCGGAAGACTGTGCACCCCAACTGATCCTCATAGCTTCCTGACACCTTACTGCTGTCGTGAGTAAAGTCTATTAAATGATTGGGAAGTTGGATGCTGTGTGGTTGCTCTGACATGGAACTCGTTGTTGCAAGGTTGAAACAGAGATGGTCATCTTTTCTCCAATGTATTTGTTAGCATGCTTGTCACAGAAGATGGGTCTTGCATGCGTCCCAATCATACGTTTACTATTATGACCCATCCTAGGTATAGATTTTGGGCATATGGAGCATTGTGTAGTCCATTGATGTGACGTCTCACTTTACGAACCTGTAGGATATCTCTTCCCAACAGCAGTATTATCTGTGCCTGATGGTCGAGTTCCGGTATAAGATGTTGTCATGATCCAGGACGGGATTTTGCTTTGGCGCGTCCTGGTCAGACTGTGGGTTAATTGTGGCTGCCTCTCTCTGGCAGAGGGCGGCTATTTAATGCTCACTGGACCTAGGTCCAGTGTCAGTTATACTCCTGCCCTTGGCTGAGTTAGTTGACCTCTTGTATATGTGTGCCTTGTGCCTGATAATTTGTTGCTTGTTTGGTTCTGATCCGGTTCTGTCCCTGTTACGAGTTCTGCCTGCCCCTCTTGTACCGCACCACTCTCTCGTGTATGACTCTCTGCTTGTGACCCGACTACTCTCTGCTCGTCTCTTTGGTACCGCACCGCCCTCTTGTGTATGACCTTTGGCTTTGTCTGACCTCCCATCTGTTTATCCCTCCTGTACCTCGTTTGCCCGACTCTGAGTTTTCTACCATCTCTGAAAGCAGCCCTGCCCCTTGCTGTCACAAGACCATAGGTCCTGTGTCTGCTTGCTAAAGCTTCAGCATTCAGGTCCTGTGCATCTGTACTTTCTGGCTATTTCAGTCCCCGGGGCCCCTACAGTACAGGTGAGTCCCTGCTCAGCGGAGGCTGCATGCCGGCGCTGTCAGGAACCTGATATTATAACTGACCCATACCATTTTTTTTTCTCTGCTCCCATTCTCCTGTGTGTGTGATGGATCCTATGCACGCTCTTTCTGAGCAGGTAAGGCACCTGACTCAGATGTCTCAGAAACTCCTTGGAGAACAACGAGTCCTGGCTCAGTCTCAGCAGCTGATCGCTGACACTGTGCAGGGGGTTTTTTCATCGGGGCTCGGGATGTTACATTAATTTCCCCGGAGTGTCCGGTTAAGTTACCGGATACCTTTTCTGGAGATAAAAAATAATTTCGAGTTTTCAAGGAGGGATGTAAGCTTTTTTTTTTCCTTAAGACCACACTCTTCTGGGGATGAAAGTCAGAGAGTGGGGGTCATTATGGCTCTGTTAAGGGGAGACCCCCAAGCTTGGGCTTTCTCCCTTCCTACCACGGCCCCTGAGCGTATGACTGTGGATGCATTTTTTGAGGCCCTGGGGCATATTTATGAGCCTGATCGGATGCGTATGGCTGAGGACAGGGTGATGAGTGTTTGCCAGGGGAAGCACTCAGCCGAGTGGTTTTGCTCCAAGTTCAGACGCTGGGTTGCTGAGGTCTGCTGGAATTATGCCGCCCTCCGGGGTTTGTTCCATAGAGGCCTGTCTGAACATCTGAAAGATGCCTTGGCTCTCCACCCCCCGCCTGATTCCCTGGAGGAGGCAATGACACAGGCCGTCCGAATGGATCACAGGTTATGGGCGAGGGGAGTAATGCAAACGGAGACATTGTTATTCTCCCAAGGAAGGGGAGCCAGTCCTACATTGAAAATCACGGAGATGGGAACCATCGACCTCAAAGAGAATGAAAGGAGACAACGGCGCGTGGGAAAATCCTGTTTTCATGGTGGTGATTCTAGACATTGGAAAAAAGATTGCCTCTCCCGTCCACTAACCAACAAGCGACTGAGCCCGGGTGATTATCGTGGAGGTCACCCAGGCTCTCAGGTACCCTTTTCTGCCTTCTCTAAAAGGTTGTTGCAAGTGGAACTTTGTTGTGGGAGTATCTCCACATCCACTTCTGCCTTCATGGATTGCGGTTCGTCATTGAACTTTATTGACTCTGAATTAGTGTCCAGGTGTAAGTTAGGGACAGTTAGGTTGGAGACTCCTATTCACATTGTTGCCATTGACAAAACACCACTGGTTAAGAATGACGTTATGTTTCACACTGTAGAGTTTCTCCTTAAAGTGAGTTCCTTGCACCAGGAACATATTTCATGTTTTGTAATGGACAACCTGCCTGCGGGACTGGTGTTGGGGTTCCCCTGGTTACAATTGCATAATCCTGTGATTAATTGGGAATCTCGGGACATTGTTAAATGGGGTCCCTATTGCACTGAGAAATGTCTTGTTTCTGTGTCTGTGTCGTCCGTGGGTCTGAAAGGTATTCCGGAGTGCCTGAAAGACTATACGGACGTTTTCTCCAAAAAAGAGGCTGACGTTTTACCACCACACCGCCCATTTGATTGTGCCATTGACCTAGTTCCAGATGCTAAATTGCCCAAAGCCCGCTTGTATAACCTCTCGGGTCCGGAACGGGCTGCGATGATGGAATATATTTCCGAGAGTCTCCGTAAGGGACATATTCGTCCTTCTGTTTCTCCTGTGGCGGCGGGGTTCTTTTTTGTAAAGAAAAAAAGAAGGTGGTTTACGCCTATGCCTCGATTTTCGTAAGTTAAATAAGATAACTGTAAGGAATACGTATCCCCTTCCACTTATTCCTGATTTATACAATCAGTTGTCCGGAGCTAAGTGGTTTTCGAAATTAGATCTACGTGGAGCGTATAACCTTATCCGAGTCTGGGACGGAGATGAGTGGAAAACCGCTTTTCTCACTACTGAGGGGTTGTTTGAAAATTTGGTCATGCCTTTTGGCCTGACCAATGCTCCAGCGGTCTTCCAAAATTTCATACATCATGTGTTCTCAGATTTTATTGGACGTTTTTTGGTGGTATATTTGGATGACATATTGGTCTACTCTCCTGATAAACAGGCTCACATTGGTCATGTTCGGGCAGTTCTCCAAAGGCTCCGGGAGAACTGTCTTTTTGCTAAACTTGAAAAATGTTTATTTTGTGTTCAGGAACTGTCCTTTCTGGGGTTCATCGTGTCTGCTGAAGGGTATCGCATGGATCCTAATAAGGTGCAGGCCATTGTCGAGTGGGTTCAACCTTGTGATTTGAAGGCTCTGCAGCATTTCCTAGGATTCGCCAATTACTATCGTAAATTTATAAGGGGGTTCTCACAGGTGGTTAAACCCCTCACAGACATGACTCAAAAGGGGGCTGATATCAAGAATTGGTCAACCGCAGCGGTAGCGGCATTTCAGCTTTTGAAAAAATGTTTCATGTCTGCCCCGGTTCTTATTTAACCGGACCCGTCTGAACCATTTATTGTTGAGATAGACGCCTCAGAGGTGGGGGCAGTATTGTCCCAGGGACCCGCCACTTTGACCAATTTAAGACCTTGCGCCTTTTTCTCAAAGAAATTCTCCCCTGTGAAGAGAAACTATGATGTGGGGAATCGGGAACTTCTGGCCATAAAATTGGCCTTTGAAGAATGGAGGCATTTTTTGGAGGGGGCTGTCCATCCTATAACCGTAATCACGGACCACAAAAACCTAGCTTACATTGAGTCAGCTAAAAGGTTGACTCCCAGGCAGGGTAGATGGTCACTTTTTTTTTCCCGATTCAACTTCTCGATCTCTTTTCGGCCAGGATCCAAAAATGTCAGAGCGGATGCCTTGTCACGCAGTCTAGATCCGGTGTCCCCCCACGGACCTCCATCCTCCATTCTTCGGCCTGGGGTGGTGGTGGCAGGTATTTCTAATATGTTGGAGCGGGAGATTCGGGAAGCCCAGTCTCTTGCACCTCCAGCTAAGCCGGTCGATAAACTTTTTGTGCCAGCTCAATTTTGTCTCAAGGTCCTCCGGGAGTTCCATGACTCAGTTCTGGGTGGACATCCAGGGATCTCGGCCACCCGGAAGGCCATTGCTAGAGTATTCTGGTGGTCTTCTTTAGCCTCTGATGTTGGGGAGTATGTGTCTGCGTGTGAGGTTTGTGCCCGTGCTAAAACTCCCCATAACCGGCCGGCCGGGGAATTGGTACCACTGCCAATTCCTGAGAGACCATGGACTCATCTGTCCATGGATTTCATCACCAACCTTCCCCCCTCCAAGGGTAATACCATCGTCTGGGTGGTGGACTGGTTTAGTAAGCAGGCACATTTTGTACCTTTGGCAGCTCTACCTAATACGGAAACATTGTCCAGATTGTTTGTTGAGCATGTGGTGCGGTTGCATGGGGTACCCTTGAATGTGGTGTCTGATAGGGGAGTGCAATTTGCTTCCAGATTTTGGAGAGCTTTTTGTAAGAGGTTGGGTATTGGTCTGTCCTTTTCATCCGCTTACCATCCAGAGACTAATGGGCAGACTGAGCGGACGAATCAGTCTCTGTAACAAATTCTGCGTTGCTTGACCTCAGCCCGACAGGATGATTGGTGTTCTGTGTTACCGTTGGCTGAGTTTGCATTTAACAACCGCATTAACCAGTCTACGGGTACATCTCCATTTTTCTGCAATTATGGGTTTCATCCTCATTTTGGAGAATTTTCCCGTTTGAATTCTGGGTGTCCTGGGGCGGATGAGACGATCCAGCGGTTGGGGGAGGTATGGCGGGAGGTCCAGAATAACATTACGAAGGCTCAAGACAAATTTAAATTTTTTGCGGACAAAAAACGATCCGCGGGTCCGGTGTTTCAGATAGGGGATAAGGTATGGTTATCCACCAAGAATATAAGGCTCAAGGTCCCCTCTAGCGAAGCTTGGGCCCAAGTTTATAGGTCCCTATGAAATTACCGAAGCAGTTAACCCGGTGGCTTTTTGGTTGCGTCTCCCGCCATCTCTGCGGATCCCTAATGTTTTCCATAAGGCCCTGATGAAACCTGTGAGGTCCGGTGGGGAGGGATCATCAGCTTCTCCGCCACCGGTTTTGGTAGACGGGCAGGCGGACTACGAGGTGGAACGAATTGTCGACTCCAGGTCGGTCTGTCGTGCCCTTCAATATCTGATACATTGGAAGGGCTGTGGTCCTGAAGAACGCTCGTGGGTTCCTGCTCGATCGGTTCATGCGGATCGGTTGATCCGAGCCTTTCACGCCAAGTACCATGAGAGACCTGGGGGTCCAGTGGCCCCCCATTGAGAGGAGGGTACTGTCATGATCCAGGACAGGATTTCGCTTTGGCCCGGCCTGGTCAGACTGTGGGTTAATTGTGCTGCCTCTCTCTGGCAGAGGGCGGCTATTGGGTGCTCCCTGGACCTAGGTCCGGTGTCAGTTATACTCCTGCCCTCGACTGAGTTAGTTGACCTCTTGTATACATGTGCCTTGTGCCTGATAATTTGTTGCTTGTTTGGTTCTGATCCGGTTCTGTACCTGTTATGAGTTCTGCCTGCCCCTCTTGTACCGCACCACTCTCTCGTGTATGACTCTCTGCTTGTGACCCGACTACTCTCTGCTCGTCTCTTTGGTACCGCACCGCCCTCTTGTGTATGACCTTTGGCTTTGTCTGACCTCCCATCTGTTTATCCCTCCTGTACCTCGTTTGCCTGACTCTGAGTTTTCTACCATCTCTGAAAGCAGGACGCTAAGCCCCGCCCCCTTGCTGTCACATGACCATAGGTCCTGTGCCTGCTTGCTAAAGCTTCAGCGTTCAGGTCCTGTGCATCTGTACTTTCCGGCTATTTCAGTCCCCGGGGCCCCTACAGTACAGGTGAGTCCCTGCTCAGCAGAGGTTGCATGCCGGCGCTGTCAGGAACCTGATAGGTGTGTTATGCGTTTCAAGTGAGGGTGATGGATTGCCACATCTGGCGTTGGGATTTCCGATCTGTTGTCTGGGATCTGGTTACAGTCGATGGTTGTAGGTAGTGGTAGGCAGAATTGTCTGTCTAAGGACTCGATTTGATAGTCAGTAGCTTTCTTGCCTGCTGTTGTCACAGTACCTGCACATGTCTTTAATGAGTAAGGGGTGCTTGGCCCTTTGATGTTGAATAGGCCAAAGAATGTTGATCTAGCCAAGGATCGATTACTTTGATCATCCAAGATAGCATACAGTCTAACAGCTTTGTCTCTATGACCCTTTGGGTACACTCTGACGAGGCATATTTTTGAACAGGACCTACTGTCTATTGTCCCTTTACAGTCTTCAGTACATTGTGAAGTGATCTCTGGCATACCTGCCTCAGTTTTCCTTTCCTCCCTGCCATGCTCACTGTCAGCTGGCGTGTTTTGTGCACTCCATGGAGCTGGGCCAGGGTGTAGAGCAATGTTATGATCTGTGGTACCACATTCTGTGCATTTCACACTGACCTTACAATCCTTGGCGAGATGAGTGGTGGATGAGCAGCACTTGTAGCAGATACCGTTCTCTTTCAGGAAGCTTCTGCGATCTGGCATTGATTTTCCCCTGAAGGCTCTGCATTTCAGGTGAGGATGAGGCTTTTGATGAAGTGGGCACTGCTTGTCAGGTTCTTATACCTTTGTCTCTGATTGTGAGCAGCCAGCAGACCAATAATTGGAACTTGGAGAAGAAACATAAGTCTTGTGCACTACCACAGATGTTCTGTGTGGATTTGCAGCTGGTGATGGTGTGACATATGACATTGCAAAGTCAAAGCTGGGATCGTTTCTAATTGTCGCTTGTTGATGTATAAAGTCTACAAAAATGGAGAAGGGAGGGAATGGAACACTGTGTTCCATGTGTGAGCCACCTCTCCTGTAGATTGTAGGGCAACTTTTGGACTATAGGGTATAACACCTTTGGCTGTGTCAAGGAATGCACGTCCTTGTAGGTCACCTTCACTTTTGGCAACTAGGACTGCCTTTAGCAGGTCACTTAGTTCTCTAAGTTTCTGGAGACCTTTGTTAGATATCTTAGGAAAGTCATCGATTCTTTTGAACAAGCCTCTCTCTATTACCTCTGCTGAGCCATAACACTCATCTAGCCTCTTCCAGATCTCTTTTAGGCCAATCTCAGGGTGATTTATATTAATGTCTCTGATCCTTACTGCGTGTTTGACTGACTCTTCTCCTAGGTATTTGACTAAGAGGTCTATCTCTTCCCTGTGTTATAGCCCCAAGTCCCTAGTGACATTTTGGAAGGAAGCTTTCCAAGCTCTGTAACCTTCAGCGTGGTCAGTGAATTTCTTGAGTCCCTTGGCAACCAGTTCACGTTGTGTCAAGAACTTAGCAAATTCTGTTGTGAACCAGTTGTCAGCAGAGTATACTGGTGATGGGTCGCCCTGATAGTGATGTGACGTGCGTTCATACCTGTTAGCATCCTTAGGGTGGCACCATCCAGTGTCATATTGCTTCGGTCTGACGTGCGGTGCATCAGCAAGGTGATTCATGTTGGTTACCTGGCGAGGGGCAAGGTAGTCATTAGCAGAGTTGTTTTGCTCCACGTTTTCCTGGAGCTGAGCCTCATGATGACTCTCACTCGCTTCACTGGAGATGTTGTGTTCTTGGTTATAGTTTGGATCAGGAAGTTCATTAACATACTGAGATGTGCGTTGTGGCGAATCTTGCAGTGGCAACTTCAGACTTGACGTACTGTTCGGCTATGCAGCTCAGGGTTGTGAGCGGCTTCTAGCGATTCTGCTTCGGCTAGTGCTGCAGCAGCTTCTTATTTTACTGCTAGGCTCTCTAAGGCGGCATCCACGCGTGCCTACTCTAACTGCGTCTTTCTCTCTTGCTCATCTCTTTCAAAGCATAATCTTATCTCTTGATCATCTCTCTCTATGCATGACCTTCTCTCTTGGTCATCTAGGTGTGCTTTCTCTAACTGCATCCTTCTCTCTTGGTCATCTCTCGCTATGCGTGACCTTCTCTCTTGGTCTTCTCTTTCTCTGCGTGACCTTCTCTCTTGGTCTTCTAGGCGTGCTTTCTCTAATTTAAGTTCCATCTCTTCTACAGCAAAGCTTTCTCGTTTTTGGCGGCCTCAGAATTTGTCTTTGTGTAGCCGGTGACTTGAATCTCACTAGGTGGGTGGGTGCAGTTTCAATAGTTCCTGCAAGCTGGATGGAAGGCTGTCTTTTCCCTGAATTCCACTAGCTGGATGGCCACTGTTTCACTGGCCCCTGCAGGATGGAAGGCTGACCTTTCTCTGAATTCCCACTAGCTGGATGGTCGCTGTTTCACTGTTCTGTTCTCACTAAATGAAGCAGAATTCATGTAGCTATACAGGCAGCTAAACCGCTATACCAGGGTCCAATAAGGAGACTGTAGTTGAATCTGTGCTTTATTTTTTGATGGTATATTGATGTGTGGTGAAACTACAAGCAAAATATAACATATACAATCAGTCAGTATGGGGTACATCAGGGGTGCATATTATACATAATACATTATAAATCAACATCTGCACTAATAGCTAACCGGGGGAAGGACTATTTAACCAGGCTAACATGAGACATGAATTAGATGCAGGAAGTATAAATACATACCAGCAATGCTATCACAAGGGGAGAAGAGAAATGAGATGCTTCCTGAATGCAGGCAGAAGGAAAATGAAGAACTGGAGGTAAAGTAAAATAATCCTTTGCAAAGGGCTACCAGGATGCATTTCAAAACTTACCAGAATGCACTGCAACGGAGGGAAAAATACAAGCATCAAAGTGAAAGTAAAATAACACAATAACACTGCGGTTATGACTCTGGTCACTAGAGGGAGTCAAAAACACTGAAAACATTAACAAGCAGATAATCGAGGATTATACATCAGATGTCGGAGTGCTGCTGCTAGTTATTATTTGATTTGTATTGATTTTCCATCCCTTGTGGTGTGTCTGTCTTTTTCCTCTGGTGTTTTGTCCACCTTTACCTTACTCTGTTAAGATTTAAAATAAAAATAAAATATTTTTTTAATCGCTACATCTTGGATTTTTGCATTCGGCATTTTTTCCTCTGTTTTCTTCCTGTATACCTACCTTATCAGCCAGCACCTGAAATGCTTTCCTGTATACCAGCCGTGCCTGCCAGCACCTCACGTGCCTTTCCATATACCATACATGCTTGGACCTGCTGTGATTTTCTGTACACCAGCCGTGCCCACCAACATCAGCCGCGCCTTTCTGTATATGAGCCATGACTGCATGTACCTGCCATGCCCACCCTTTCCTAGCCATTACAGCGGGGGTCAACTGCCTTGTGTCTGAGGTCTTAGCAGGAGTAGCACCGTGGGCTCTAGCGAAGAGTCAGTTGTTCGCCTAGTCATGCCCCTCCACTCTCTCCTCAATCCACAGCACAGTGGTTCCACTACCACATGCGTTACATAATCCCTTTAATGGTCGATGGTGGTAGTAGTAGTACTTACAATAGTCTAGCACACTACATATAATAACTTTTCAGAAATCATATGCACATGATATAAAGTATGGTAATAACTTTGTACAAATACTTCACAACATTCAAAAACAGGATTTAAAAAATCATGAAAATGTTTAAAGAAAGCTCACAAAACAAAAAGGTTTGTTTAGCATTTTTTCATTCACCAAAGACAATTGGCACATTACAAGATTAGTACCATTTTATTTTATTTTTTTATAAAATTAGAGACTATAAAATTATGCAAATCTTGGTTTTCTCAAAGTGTAACACACATTTTGGCATATTTTTACAAAGACAAATAAAATTTACACAACATAATTTTGTTCACTAATGCAGACATTACTGAAAAAAACAAAATTCATGAACATTTTCATGTCAATAACTTGAATAAAAAGAAAAATACAACGATTAACTAATTCTGAGCTGGTGGTGATCTGGGATGTCCACTGGCTGAGAAGGACCTCTCAAAAGTATGTTGCCCTTGATGTTGGCCTGCAATGTAGCCAGACATTGATGACTGAGCAACAGGCGGTAGTTGACATGCTGATTCACTGTGTAGGTAAGTAGGCCTATTCTGGCTTTGTGTGAACATGGATTGGCTACTATCATACTAAGGCCTGGCAGGGCATTAGGGTATAGTAGGCCATATGAGTATCTGAAGGAAGAGGAGGCCGAGGATGTTGAGGTGGAGCAGTAGTATTTTCAGTCATGTGCCATTCATCAAGTGCTGAAAAACATTCAGTGGTATCATTGGGTGGTACTCCTGCATCTACTAATGTTAAATGAATGAATGCATGTGGGTTTGTAAATTTTCAGGAATATAATGAAGAGAGGGACCCAGACTGCGAGCAAAAATATATTTTTTCTTATATTATCTTTTGGTCTTCAGCTAAAGATCTCCCAAGGTATTTCATAACCTCATAATCTATCAGGGATGCAGCAGAAATGGTATCCTTCCTTTTGGCCAGAGTCATGGCCTGAGCAGTAGTTGACACTGGAGCTGCGGTCAGGGCAGTGGTTGTCACCAGTTCTAGAGTCTGGACAGTGGATTAATCATAAGCTAGGATAGGAAGGAGCTGCCAACGCAGGAGACCATCTGAGAAGCAGGGACTGCAGAGACCGTGCCAGGAGGGGGTTAGTATGACGGGGAGGACAGGGGGAGCCATGTGATATTCACCTGTCCCTGTTCCACCGCTGCATGCCGCTCTATCTTCCATGTCCTCTGACTGTAAAGTTCAGATCAGAGGGTGCAATGATGTGGTTAATGCGTGCCCTCTGCCTGAACAGTCACTGCCGAGACCCGGAAGACAGAGTGGCGCGCAGTGGTGGAATGGGGACGGGTGAATACCGCAGGTGCTGGGGCCTGAGCCAGCGTCTACACCGGCACCTAGCCCCCATAGCGCGCCGATGTCCCCGTCTGCTCAGGACACCGGCACCTGGCCCCCAGTGACGAGAGGTGAGTATGTCATTTTTTTTAATTGCAGCAGCATATAGGGTATATATACTGTACCTATGAAGCATCTTATGGGGCCATCAACCTTTATGCAGCATTATGTGGGGCATCTTATGGGGCCATCAACCTTTATGGAGCAGCATAAGCATATGGGTCATCTTATGGGGCCATCAACCTTTATGCAGCATTATATGGGGCATATATATCTATGCGGCATCTTATGGGGCCATCAACTATTATGCAGCATTATATGGAGCATCTTATGGGGCCATCAACCTTTATGCAGCATTATATGGGGCATATATATCTATGGGGCATCTTATGGGGCCATCAACCTTTATGGTGCAGCATATGGGGTATATTATTCTATGGAGCATCTTATGGGGCCATCAACCTTTATGGAGCATTATATGGGGCATATTATTCTATAGAGCATCTTATGGAGTCATTATTAACCTTTGTGCAGCATTATATGGGGCATTTTTTTTTAGTATGGAGCATCTTATGTGGCCCACCATGAACTTGAAGAAGCATTATATGGGGTGTATTTTGTATGGAGCATCTTATGGGGCCCATCATGAACTGTATGGAGCAATATATGGGGCTCCTGAGTCAATATGGTTATTCAAAAACATTTAACCTACTGATGTCTCAATTAAGTTTGCTTTTATTGGTATCTATTTTTATTTTTTTAATTTACCAGTAGCTGCTGTATTTCCCACCCTGGGCTTATACTTTAGTCAATAAGTTTTCCCAGTTTTTTGTGTAAAAATTAGGGGGGTCGGCTTATACTCGGGTCAGCTTATACTCGAGTATATACGGTATTTTATTTTCATTATTAATATTGGAAAGTTAGGAGGCAGATATTACATACCTAATTTAAAATGCGCAAGGTGTGCTGTAAGGAACGGGGAAGTGGATGTGCTGCTGATGGTGCATGAGCCAGATGAAACTCTGCCTTCTGCAGGAGCACAACAAACACACTCATCCACAAGACCAAGCTTCCTGTCCCACTTTGCAGGGGAGCTCAGGACACCTCTCTTGATGCCTGAACAGTGTGAATGTCCTGCTTCCAGATTCTGGCCTTTGATTCTGTGTTCTGTGGTATATGTCTCTTTAAGTTGAACCACAACAGATGCACCTTTTTTTTTTGGGGGGGGGGGGTAATTCTGTTATCTTTGTTTCTGTCGATTTTGGGTAATAGGAGTTTTTCATTTACTCTGTTTGTCTGTCCTATCTCTTGTCGGGATCAGCTTTAAATACCTTCCTTTACTGGTGTTTCCTTCTGATGATAGACTTTGTTGGATTCATTCACTTTGCTGTAGTTTGTGTTGGTTGCAGTTGCTTTGTGTGTTATTCCTTTACTCCTTAGTACAGATGAGCAACTTTGCCTTTTTTAGGGTCGAGTCGGGTTTCATGAAACCTGACTTTTTCAAAAGTCGAGTCGAACGAAATCGGCAGACTATCGGGAAAAGTCGAAGGTCCAACTGAAACACGAAACCCAATGCAAGTCAATGGGGAAGCAAAGTCGGCAGGGAGTGGAGGACAGTATACACACCTACATGCCGGATGGCTTTTTTAAAATGCGCGAAATCTCTCTCTCCCCGGACGCTGCACATGTCATCTCGTTGCCCACAGTGTACGCCTTGCTCAGTGACTGAAAAAAGTCACGTGCAAGCATTCTGGGAAATCTGACTTTGGCTCTCGTTTTGCCGACCCCATGGCCGACTTCACGCTGTCGTCGGGTTTCGGTCGGCGAAACCCGACTTTGATATAAGTCGGCGACTTATGAATCTGGCCGACCTGTTTCTCTCAACTCTACTCCTTAGAGAACTGCTTCTCTAGTGATCCTAGGGGCTGCTAAAGACATTCAGGGTAAGCTGCCATCGAGTGGAGGCGCCATTGCTTTATCTTAGGGTGCCAACCTCCACTGTCAGGAAGGGACAGAACAGGGTTAGAGAAGGGCATTTTTTAGTCCGAACAGGGACCGGTCAGATTCAGGTGGCCCTGGTTTGTATGTTACCCGTATGAATGCTTTGGCAGCCATAACAGCGAACAGGTGGTCGGTTGGATGGCAGGCAATGCTTTAAGTATGTTTTTCAGCACTACCCTGTCTTCCACAATGTCCATAACAAAAGACTGATCATTCTTTCCAAACAGAAAACTGGTGTGTACAGGTGCATACTAAGATTAGCCACCTCTATACATAACTAATAAAGTTGCCCTCTATAGTGCTATAGTATGTAAATGGGGCACCCCAGGAGTCCGGTTGCCACAGTGGTATTGCCTCCCTCACAGGGAGTAATGTCATGCTTGGAAGCAAGGAGGGGTCCCCTCACCAGATGTCAGTAGGAGAGAAGTCGAGCAGAAACTGGGGAGTGGAGCTGTGATTAAAGTCGCCCCAGAGCTGAGCGCTAGGAACCGGATAACGGAGTCCGTGGTTGCACGGGTACTGAAGCCCCGGCAGCTAAATCCGGAGGGCAGGGGACTGTAGGTCTCTTGGCCTGATCTAATGCCCGGCGGCACAGCAGCATACCAGAGGCCAGAGCTGAAACAAAGGAGATGGCACCTGTGATAGCCTCGAGCTGCCTGCCATGCGGGCAACGGTTTGTTTTTAAACATAGAGAGACAGTTAGCAGCAGGAGGGTGAGCTGTTAGGCAGTGAGGAAAAAGGGAGTACAGCGCAGAAGGCCTCCGTATCTACCTGGCCAGGTATATCCAAAACTGCTTCCAGGCTGCCCGGCTCCCCATTACGATCTGTTACCAGTGCCCAGGTCTGTACTTTCAACCATCAAATAAGCGAAAAGAAAACTACAACCCTTGTGTCCTCCAGAGATCTCTTGCACCCTGAGTCCTGCACCCCAAGGTACACGAAGCCTGACATAAATGGAACCGGTAGCGCTGGGGCCCCACTCCACCTGTGGGGAGCAGAACCATCCCAGCTGCGTCACTATCAGCCCCAGTGGTCTCCTTTAGCAGCATCGGCCATCCGTTGCAGAACACCACAGGTGACGTCACATTAAATCCCATATACATATTCCCATTTTACGGCGCAGCCAGGGCCACGGAGTTGGGTCACAGCCACGTGACTTCCCAAAAGAACTGTCCGACCCTGTTCTGAGTACCCCACAGCCCTGGTGGGCATGTCATAACCATGAAGTATATGAAATTTGAATTGCCTTACTCCTCTAGATATTAGAAGAAAATTGAGATACTTAGCACATAAATTGGCAAATCCCTGCTTGCCCAGCAGCCAACGACAAGTCGATTTCCACTTGTTGGGAACCTATCCTAATGTGAATCCTCTTCTAGGCAGAAGCCTGCATTTATATGTATAGGTAGCATCCTGCTGTAATTAAAACTTTCACGGGCTGATGAGCTGAGTGCTCAGTCAGAGAGCCTTATGGGCCCTAGTTCCTTGGGGCTTCCTCCGCCTCCTAGACCAGTTCCTCCACCCCCTCCTCCTTCTCATCCTTCATCTCCGATGTGTCATCTCGGAGCAATTTGTCCATATTAGTCGCAAGCTGGAAGCACTGCAGCCCACTGAGGCCCAGATGCGGTGGGTAGTCTGACAAGGAGGGAAAAGTGATGGAAGATGGTGAAGGAGTACCTAGCCGACCATAATAGCGTCCTCTGTGATTCTTCTGTGTTGTACAACTTCTGGTTATCTACGCTGGACACGTGTCATGAACTGTCCCTCTACGCCTTTTAGGTGCAGACCTGCCCTGCCACTAATGTTTTGTCAGAGTGGGTTTTTAGTGCCGCCGGGAGCATAATATCTCATAGGTACAGTACATCCATCAGCCTACCAACTGAAAATGCTGATAGGCTGACTCTTATCAAAATGAACAAGGTCTATACTGGCCCAGACTTCTTAATCCCACCAGATGACAGCAGCGGAACATAAAGCCAATTCAAATGTTTGTTTTTTTCTGGTGTATTCCCATGCCTCCATTCCCTCCCAAAAAGGGTATATGGTCCATGATTTCTTCTTTTTCTTATCCTCCTCCACCATATCAACAGGGTCATCATGTGGCCCTCGCTCCAAATTTTTAGAGTGTCATCATGTGTCCTTTGCTCAATTTTTAGAGGGTCATCAGACAACCCTGACTCATACTTTTTAAAGGATCATCAGGTGGCTCTCACTTATAATTTTAAAGGGTAAACAGGCAGCCCTCGTTCATAATTTTTAGAAAGTCATCAGTCAGCCCTCACTCATAATATTCAGATTATTAGAGGGTCATCAGGTGGCTCTCGCTCTTAATGTTTGCAGGGTGTGTATGATGCTTTCCTTCATTATTTTTACAGGATGTGTATGAGGCCTACTTCTACAATTCTCTTATATACTGTATATATAGAACATAGAGCTGATGTGCCTTGCCAAAAAGTTCAATTTTTGTCTCATCAGTCCATAGGAATTTCTCCCAGAAGCTTTGTGGCTTGTTAACATGTAGTTTGGCAAAGTCCAGTCTGGATTTTTTATCATTTTTTTTTCAACAATGGTGTCCTCCTTGGTCATCTCCCATGAAGTCCACTTTGGCTCATACAACAACGGATGGTGCGATCTGACACTGATGTTCCTTGAACCTGAAGTTCACTTTTAATCTGGTTAGAAGTTTTTCTGGGCTCTTTGTTATCATTCGTATTTTCCGTCTCTTTGATTTGCCATCAATTTTCCTCCTGCGGCCACATCCAGGGAGGTTGACTACAGTCCCATGGCTCTTAAATTTCTGGATAATTAGTGCAACTGTAGTCACAGGAACATCAAGCTGCTTGGAGATGGTCTTATAACTTTTACCTTTAACATGTTTGTTAATTTTCTTTCTAATGTCTTGAGACAACTCTTTCCTTCGCTTCCTCTGGTCCATGTTGAGTGTCACCAAACAACACAGTGAGTATCTGTAGCCCTCTATACAGGCCCACTCAGTGATTCCAAGATTGTAGACACATGTGCTGCTAATTAATGGACACACCTTGATTTAACATTCCCCTTTTGTCACATTATTTTCAGGGGTATCATCATTTTTGTCAAGGCCTATTTCTGGAGTTTTATTTTTTTTAAACTCTGTGGAATCATCGTTGAAAAGCAATGTCTGACTTTCATTTGTTCATTTTCATAATTTTTTTAGATATCATAACTTTTGTCAGATTCAAGTTATTTCTGTGGTGACCGTGGATCTTTCTGTTAATAAACGAGGGGTAGCAAAAATTTTGACCACATGTGTGTGTGTGTGTATATACTGTATATATATATATATATATATATATATACATATATATATAGTGCCTTGCGAAAGTATTCAGCCCCCTGCAACTTTTAAACCTTTTCCCACATATTATGCTTCAATCATAAAGATACCAAATATAAATTTTTGGTGAAGAATCATCAACAAGTGGAACACAATTGTGAAGTTGAACGAAATTTATTGGTTATTTTAAACTTTTCAGTTTTTGAATTTCCAAAAAAATTTAAAATAACAATAAATTTCGTTCAACTTCACAATTGTGTCCCACTTGTTGTTGATTCTTCACCAAAAAATGTACATTTGGTATCTTTATGTTTGACGCATGATATGTGGGAAGAGGTTGAAAAAAAGTTTCAGGGGGCCGAATACTTTCGCAAGGCACGGTATATATATATATATATATATATATATATATATACACACACACACACATGTGGTCAAAATTTTTGGTACCCCTCGCTTATTGACAGAAAGACCCACGGTCACCGCAGAAATAACTTGAATCTGACAAAAGTTATAATAACTAAAAAAATTATGAAAATGAACAAATGAAAGTCAGACGTTGCTTTTCAACCATGATTCCACAGAATTTAAAAAAATAAAAAATAAAACACGGGGGCAGAATGTGACAGTGAGACACAGGAGGGGGCAGAATGGATACGGGGAAGAATGTGAGACACTGGGAAGAATGTGACAGTGAGACACAAGAGGGGGCAGAAAGGACGTGGGGCAGAATGTGACAGTGAGACACAGAAGGGGTCAGAATGTGTGATGCAGGAGGGGGCAGGATGCAAGACACAGGGGGCAGGATGGGAGACACATGATGCAGGATCATGGGGCAGGATGGATACGATATAGACAGATGGGGCAGGATCGGGAGAACATATGGGGGCAGAATGGCTACTCATGAGGGCATATGGCTGGAGCCAGGAATGAGACACACGGGGGCCAGGATGGGGAATATTATTATCATAGGGGCTAATTAAGGGATATTATTACTGCAGTGATGTATTTATTTTATTTTTTTGAGGATACTGCTTTAAATGGGGGAAGTTCCTGTTACTGTGCAGAGTGACACTATGCCGCCTTTTTTTCTCCATCTGGTATAGTGTAGAAGTCAGGAAAAAATGAAGTAATGTGTTCTGCAAGTGGAGCTCTAGATAACTGTGTTATTTCCTGCAGAGACAAGCCCTGGCTGGAAGACGTGATGGCAGTCTATGCTGGAAGAAAGATGAAAAGCGAAGCTGAAGGACTTCACCGAGAGGCATCACTGGTGAGTCAGTGTGTTACCTGTACGCTGACACTATACACTATATACAGAGCACCTGTGTACAATGTCACCAGTGATCACTGTATTACCTGTGCACTGACACTATACACTATATACAGAGTTCCTGTGTACAATGTCCCCAGTGATCACTGTATTACCTGTACACTGGCACTATATACAGAGGTCCTGTGCATAATGTCACTGATGATCACTGTATTACCTGTACACTGACACTATATACAGACCTCCTGTGTATAATGTCACTGGTGATCACTGAATTACCTGTACACAGACACTGCATACTAAGTACATATCTCCTGTGTATAATGGCACTTATGATGATAGTATTATGTTTTTTTTTTATTAATGATCAGTATTTTAGTATTTTTACCATGTGGTGGTAATATGTGGTCTGGTCATGGTGTGGCTGTATTTGTTCCTTGTATGTGGTATTATTGGTCACCATGTGGTGGTAATATGGTGTCAGGTCATGGTGCTGTGGTATTTGTCCCTTGTGTGTGCTATTATTCTGTAACTGTGGTGGTAATATGTGGTCTGATCATGGTGTGGCTGTATTTGTTTTTTGTATGTGGTATTATTGGTCACCATGTGGTGGTAATATGATGTCTGGTCATGGTGTGGTGGTATTTGTCCCTTTGGATGTGATATTAATGGTCATTTTATTGAAAAGTAAATAAAAATATACCTAAATTGTATTAGATATTTTAACAAATGTTTAATAGGCTAGAGTAGAGTAGGGCCTGGCCAAAAGAGTCTACCTTGTCATGGTGGCAGATTTAAAAAATCTTTTGGCCAAAACAAGAGCTGCTGGCTATGTGTGTGATCTGGAGATGGGAACTGTTAATGTGTGATTGGTGAAAATTGGAGTTTTTCTAGGAGAGAGCGGTGGGACTGTGGACAGTTCAAGGGGTGGAGGGCAGGGCTGGGGTGGAGCCGGGACAGAGTCTCAAGGGGCCCCGAAAATTTTGCCAGTATGAGGCCCCAAAATTCCTAGTGGCAGCCCTGTCTAAGCATCTAACCTGCTCGATTTGAGTACCATGCACTTTAATGCTTGATAATCACTAATTAACAGCCTTTACTGTGTCTTGTAAAATGATAATTACAGTCACAATACTTTGTACAAGTTCAACAAGTCTAAAAGAAAATCATTATTGCATCCATTTTTCTGCCGTGTACTCAAACAGTAGTTTTCCCCCACATATGAGGATAGGTGTACTCAGGAGAAATTGCTCAACAAATTGTATGGTGCAATTTCTCCTGTTATACTTGTGGAATTTAAAAAATGGGGCTAAAAGAACATTTTTGAGGGAAAAAATTAGATTTTATATTTTCACAGATCAACGTTACAAATTTCTGTGCACCTAGGGGTCCAAGGTGCTCAAAATATATATAGATACATTCCTTGAAAGGTCTAGTTTCCAAAATGGGGTCGCTTGTGAGGAGTTTCCACTCTCCATACCCGACATAGCGTTCGCTAATGATCCCAATCAATTCTGCGTTCAAAAAGTCAAATGGCGCTTCTTCCTTTCCAAGCCCTGCCATGCACTTAGTCGTTTTCCACCACATATAGAGTATCAGCGTACTCAGGAAAAATTCCTCAACAAATTATATGGTGCAATTTCTCCTGTTTACCTTTTGAAAATAAAAAAAATTGGGGCTAAAAGAACATTTTTTTGTGGGGAAAATTTTAATTTTTGCTTTCACAGCTCAATGTTATAAACTTCTGTGAAGCACCTGGGGGTTCAAGGTGTTCACCACACATCTAGATAAGTTCCTTGAGGGGGATAATTTCCAAAATGAGTCACTTGGGGTGGGTTTCTACTGTTAAGGCACATCAGGGGCTCCCCAAATGCGACATGGAGTCCGCTTTCAATTCCTGCAAATTTTGGGTTGAAAAAGTCAAATGATGCTCCTTCCCTTCTGAGACCTGCTGTGCGATCAAACGGTAGCTTTCCTTCACATATTGGGTATCGGTGTACTCAGGAGAAATTGCATAACAAATTTTGGGATCCATTTTCTCTTGTTACCCTTGTGAAAATACAAAATTTGGAGCTAAAAAAGATTTAAAATTATTAATTAAATTTAAAAAGTTAAATGTTCATTTTTTCCTTCCACATTGCTTCAGTTCCTGAGAAGCACCTGAAGGGTTAATAAACATCTTGAATGAGGTTTTGAGCACCTTGAGGCATGCAGTTTTTAAAATGGTGTCAATTTAAGGCATTTTCTGTCAAATACATCCCTCAAAGTCCCTTCAAAAGTGATGTGGTCCCTAAAAAATACATTGTTTTGTAAATTTTGTTGGAAAAATGAGAAATCGCTGGTCAACTTTTAAACTTTCTAACTTCCTAACAAAAAAAATGATATTTCAAAAATTCTGCTGATGTAAAATAGACATGTGGTAAAAGATATTTATTAACTATTTTTTGTGGCATAACTCTCTGGTTTAAGGGCATAAAAATAAAAATGTTGAAAATTGCAAAATTTTTATCAAATTTCTGATTTTTTCATAAATAAATGTAAGTCATAGCAAACAAATTTTACAACTATCATGAAGTAATATATATTTCACGAAAAAAAAATCCGCTGTCCTGAGCTACCTAATGAGGGATGATGGGAAGATCATCCCAACATATACCTCTTCTTATAATCATAAGAGGAGAGAACCAAGTCCTCTTGGGCCACTATGGGCAGATTAATATTAGTGATGAGCGAACGTGCTCGAATAAGGTGTTATCTGAGCATGCTGGGGTGCTAACCGAGTGACTTTGGCATGCTTGAAAAATATGTTCGAGTCCCAGTGGTAGATTACAACTTATTCTGTCTGCTAGAACAATCCGACCTCTGATATGCATGGTTGTAAACCATTGCAGGTTGCTCTCCCCACAAGTAAAGAACTTTGTGACCTAGAGTCGGAGTTGTATGGATACTGTGCCTCTATGAAGGTTTATATAGGATACTGCCATCATATTGTCCAACATAATCTTTACAGCCTTCTTGTAGATTGATGAAAATGAAAAAAGAGCTCTCTGAATTGCCTTCCTTTCTCTGAACTGTTATGATAGAAGCCCAACTATTGGAGACCAAGTCCCCTTCACTTTCTCCACCTTCATGTGGGCCCTCCATAATGATAGAGATGCATCCATCGCTATCTCCATCAATATAAGGGGATCTGCCATTGTTCAAGTGAAGCCACTGCCTCAGATCATGTTTCACTGGAACGGAATGTCAACTCATCCAAAGAATGTAGGTCTATGCCCCATTTCTTCCCTTCTTTTAAGAATGAGTACCTTTTGAAGATTGATTTACACTTTGCGCAGAAGGGCTTTGGATCGAGTGTCTTCCTAGAGTTTAATGTAATGTAGAGTTCACACCTCTACAAGAAGATCTTCAGATGTCTAATAGAACACTTCCACCTCATCTATATATACAAAAACCTTAGTTTGATTTCCTTGGCCTAACTTTCAAGCATCTCTCATGTCCTTGTATAATTCCTATATAAATGTTGCCATCTCTTCTCAGTAAATGCCTGCGATGAAGGGGCCTTCTGAGCCTTGAAAGCTTGCAAATATAATTTCTCTGGTTAGCCAATAAAAGTATCACTCCTTGAATACTTTTCTCAATTTTTGGGGGGACAAGTATTTACAACTATTTTTCTGGCTAACACGGTACCACAATATTATTTTGTATTGTACATCGTAAGAATGGAAGATAACCCAATGTACCGAACACATGTGGATCTGAAAAACCTACTGAAGAAACTGGCACAACTGGACAGCGACATCTTCTTTTTATCCAGATGCAAAAAGGAAAACTTGATCCCTAAAGGTCTAATGATATGGAACCCAACTCAGTTTACCTACAGTATGCATTTTTCACAGAAACTTTGCTACATCTGAGAGACTACGGAATCACCTCATTGGATTTTTCTACTACAAAAAGGGAAACATCCCAAAAGAAATAAATTCTCTACAGGACAGAATACAAGGACCTTGTTCATGTCTATTCAAAGAGACATTACAGGATTTTTACAACCAATTACAATACTACCTAATCATCAACAAGAAAACAAAAGCTCAACAGACTCAGGAGGAAAGCAGGTCTCAATTTAGTGGAAGGTAAGCCCAATATAAACAATAATTTTAATACATCATCATCTTTTGTGAACCTCACACAGTATGAGCCAAATATGGCAGAAATTAAAGTTCTAGCAAAGTGTCTAACATTCTGTCCCACTAAACAGCTTGACACAGCTCAATTCTGTAGTGATATTGAGGAATTCTTCCGCAGATTAAGACTAAAAGAATTCTTCCATGACCACACAGATAATCCATCACAAATCAATGAGACAGACACATCAAAAAAGAAAAAGAGGAAAAACTGGACCCCACAACCCGGGCACAACCAAACTCCACTACATAGACTGTTTCCATAAAAAAGTAAATCTGACATTTTGGACAAACTCCTCAAAATACCACACAACATCAGCATGGAGGAAAGAAGAGCCATAAAATCCTTAAAAACCAATAACAATATCATCATTAAACCAGCAAATAAAGGGGGAGCTGTAGTAATTATGAATAAGACAGATTACATCCAGGAAGCACACAGACTACTCCTGGACAAAAAAATACTACACCCCCCTTCAGGAAGATCCCACCAAAAATGCAAAGAGGAATTAACAAAGATCATCTATGGGTTTGACTCTATGTCATCCTCCCTACTAGACCTAATACCAGACAACCCCCAAATAGGTACCTTCTACATGTTACCTAAAATACACAAAGAAGGTAATCCACAGAGACCCATCATCTCTGGTATTGGGACATTAACTGAGAATATCTCTGGCTGCGTGGAGAACATTTTGAAACCCTTGGTGAGGCAAACACCCAGCTACATCCAGGACACCACAGACATTCTCTGCAAATTGTCAGCACTGGGTCCACTTCCAGGGGATACAAAATTGGCCAACATGGATGTAGAGTGCCTATACTCCAACATTCCTCACAGAGATGGGATGGCTGCATGCAAATATTTCCTCAAAAAAAACAATCTGGCCACGGAACCAGCCTTGCAATTCATCAGGTTTGTGCTCCACCATAACTACTTTTCCTTTGGAAACAATATATATCAACAGTGCATGGGCAGCGCCATGGGAAGCAAAATGTCACCACAGTCAAACCTCTAGCATACTTCCGCTACATTGATGACCTACTAATAATCAGGAAAGACTCAAAGGAGGACCTGCTTAC